>NW_012102465.1:2442662-2456178 GCF_000951045.1 Mandrillus leucophaeus | reverse complement strand
GCAGCATACTGCAGGCATTTAGGTGCACTTGTTGCTGGAAGCATGTAACAATCATCATAGACTAGGTATTGTCATGTAACAATTAAATAGTTAAGTAGCCCTCTTTGGGCTTGTTTTTAATTCGTTATTTCTATTAAAATAATGGCTAGTTTTAATTTTAACTAGAGAAAGATGTACATTCAAATGTATTTGCCACATAGGACCCATGAATTACATTGATGTAACTTCATTACTTATGTTTCCAGATCAATGCACTTAAAATGTGTTCTCATACTTTTAAGTCTAGAAACAAAGGAAAGAAAATAATGGCTATGAAATAAAGCTTGAGTTTGTTAAGAATCTGACCAAGTTTTATTTTTATTTGTGGAGATCCTATGGTAAAAACATAAACTAATAGACATTAGTTAATACTTGGTATGTGTTCATTTGCAGACATACGTTTTCATGAATACTAAAAATATTTATTATATTGTGGGCACTTTTTCAAAAATACACAGAACTGCTTAACTCCACAAATCCTTACTGTAGAATAAATGAACAGTAAAGCAGAAACTGGCTTTACTGTTCCTGTAGTCTAATCTCAATTCTAAATTGAAGAACCTGGGTTCCCATAATGTGAAGTGACTTGCTCTGAGCTTTAATACCAGTGTCTCATCGCAGTATTCTTATCTCTGTCACACAAAATTTTTGAACTGCTTTAATGATAACGTTGTGACTGTTCCCATCAAAATATGTTCACTACTTTAGTTAAGAAGTACATCGTATTCTGGATTGATTATTCCATTCAATGACCATTGTTATTTAGAGAACAAACCTAGCCATTTATTTCCACTGGAAAAAAGAAAATAATAAAAATCAACTAGGCTGTCATTTCAAAGTTCTGGCTTGGTCTGAAATCCTGAATTATAATAAATTGTGCTCCTTTCTACTCTCCTGAATCTCTTTTTCCTTTCAGAACTATTCTTTTTTACATATGGCCCTTTCTCCATCAGAGAAATGGACCTGTGACCCAGATATGGACTGTTAGTGAATTATACCAACACATATATCTTATAATAGGGCATGTTATAAGAGAGAGAGATAGAGCATGTCTTTTCAGAGATTTCACTCTAAGGAATGATTTAGACTTGATTCTGCTGAAAGTAATTTTGATGCATGTGGAGTGTTTTCATGCAAATAAACAGAAATAGGAATAAAGACAGAGATAAAAGGTAAGCAAAGACAAAGCTTTTGAAAATCCTGAAGCTCCTGATCCACAATGTCTGAATCCAGTTCTGCTCTTTGGACCATCTAGTCCATTAATAGTTCACCAAACATTTGTGAGAACCTATTACATGGTAGCTATATTAAAATCAATGTCTACACAGCGGTGAGCAAAAAAGTCTCTGATGGCTTACATAGTAATGAAAGATTTCATAAACATCATTAGGTAAGATTATAGCAAAAATATCTTGAAAAAAAACATAAGGCAAGAAAAATGAATGGGAAGTGCTTGTAGGGAGGTGGAACGGAATTATAAACAGGGTCACTACAAAACATATTTTGATGGGAACATTTACAATGTTATCATTAAAGCAGTTCAAAAGTTTTGTGTGACAGAGATAAGAACACTGTAATGAGACACTGGTATTAAAGCTCAGAGCAAGTCACTTCACATTATGGGAACCCAGGTTCTTCAAGTTTAGAATTGAGATTAAACTACAGAAACAGTAAAGCCAGTTTCTGCGTTACTGTTCATGTATTCTAAAGTAAGGATTTGTGGAGTTAAGCAGTTTTGTGTATTTTTGAAAAAGTACCCATGTTTCATAAACATCATTATGTAAGATTATAGCAAAAACATCTTGAAAAAAGAAAAACACAGGGCAAGAAAAATGAATGGGAAGTACTGGTAGGGAGGTTGGATGGAATTGTAAACAGGGTTATTAGAAAAGGCTTATTTTCTAATAACCCTTTCATATTCGGAAAGGGTATCTTTTGAAAAAAAATCTAAAGAGTTTATGGATCCAGACAGGTGGAGGATGAACACTGAAGTCAGTGTATCTGATGCAGAGTGAAACAGGTGGGCATTAATTTTATTATTGGCTGCCATTCCTCAGAGGAGTGTAAACTCCACAAGGGCATGTACTTTTATTGCCTTGGTTCACTCCTATCTTCCTAGTCACCACATAGTTGATACTAGAACATATTGTAATTTTTGTTGCACTGAAAAAAAAAGTGAATGACCATTATGATGAGATGATGGCCACTTGCCATGTTGCCGTTTCTCTCTTTTCCTCCTCTCACACACACCCACAAAAACACACACACATACAAGTTTTATCTGATAATGAAGACAAGTAAAGGTAAACCGAACTAACTGGGAAGTTGGGAAAGGAGTTCCAGATCAAGCTGTACCTGAAAATTGCTTTATCTCCAGTACTTATCAGTTATATGAGTCCATGAATTATTTAGTTTTTCTGCTTTAACGATTTTGAATTATCTTTCTGTAGCATAGTATTGAATGAATCCTGAGTAATATACTGGGTATATTTATCCTTAAAAATGACACTTATTTTCAATTGGGTATTAGCAGTTTACAGTTTTAGAGGTCTAATAAATAAACTTTTAACTTTTCCACTGTGTGGAAAAACTATTTGAGTTTGTTAAGAATCTGACAAAGTTTTATTTTTATTTGTGGAGATCCAATGGTAGAAAACATAAATCAACAGACATTAGTTAATACTTGGTATGGGTTCATTTGCGGACATACATTTTCTATACACTGTAATAGGGAATAAGGTTCATTTTTTCATAACTGATGGAAATTATGATTTCAATAAATTCAAAAGCCTAAAAAGAAATCTACTTTTTGATTTTGAGAACTGTCACAAAACATTTCTTAAAAGATAGATTTATACATCTTTGTTTTTACTCTCCATTGTACAAGTCAGGGGGGTGACATGAGTACAAGGCTCCCATGACAGACATTATTCTGCTATTTATTTATAACTCTACTAGTTTTCAATAGGGTAATTATGAGTTTTAAGTGGTTGGCAAGAAAATGAGGAAAACTTACAGTTGTTTCAGTTATAATAAGTGCATTAAAAACTACATAAAGTATATAAAATTGAATATTTTTAAAGCAATAGAACAAATATAAATTTTTAAAACAAATTAGTTCTTGCATATTTTTATTTTTGCAATAAATTCAAATAGTATGATAACTCAAAATGCCCTATCTTCTCTTAGAAACATAAATTAAATGTCTCAATCAACCAATAAAATTATATAAAAATAATTTGCATTTATGTATGTTTGGATGACATAATTTAATTTAATTTAGAAAAAGAAAAGGCATATTAAAAACATATTACTTCAGGCTTACCAATTTTTATATCCTAATAAAGATAAGACTACTCTAGATTTTAGAACTGGAGAGTTGTCACAAATATATATTTCACCCATAGTAAGAAAGTAATCTAACTCAATATTTAACCAAGTGTAAAGATAATGACTCAAACTGCAGAGTTAGGTAAAATTGTAATAAAACCTCTTGAGAGTCTATGTACAGAATAATAACCAAATAACCAAAGAAGGGCACTGATATATAATAAAATAACACAAAGCAAGAAAAACAGGTTCTAAGGATTAAAAATGTAGAAGGCCAGCAAGCTGTAGGTGTTGGAAAAAGAGTTCATCAAGTCACTAACTACAATTACTTATAATTTGTCCTCCCAAGTAAAATACAGCCTCCTTACAACATAACATTAACTTTACAGTGTGCAGCTGTCCTCCTACCCAAAGGACCTTTAAATATTAGTCCATGACTTCCAAATCTAGAGGCTCTAATTATCCTAGACATAGGGGAAAATATCTTCCAATGTCCACATCTTTTGATTTAAATTCTAGGAAAGTCTGACTCATTAAAAATGTTTTCTTTCTTCTTACAGGTATTTTATAACTTTTTGCCTTGCTGCAGTTTTCATATATGATATACACCATGATTTTTTATTCTAGTATGTGTTTTATCAATTTGCCTAGGCAGTCAAATATTTACAACACGGAGTTAGTGATCTCTAAATTCTAAGAACTTGAATTGATGATAAAACCAAATGTAGGAAATGTTGTTTTAGTTTTAGAGCAAAATGTAAGAGATGTGAGAAGTAGTCTTTGAGTCTTTATTTCAAAGATCAATAGCTCTCTTATTTTTAAAAACAATAATAAAAAGGGTGGAGGGAGGGCAGTTGGATCTCTAACAAGTAACTAAGAGCTTTTCTTCATCCTGAGTAAGCGTTTTCTGGACTGAACTACTGGTTTCGGGGTAGCTGAAGGTGAAGTACAGATTAGTAGAAACCCAGAGGCAATGCTCCAGGAAAAAGCTGAGGATAAGAGTCTCAGGTTTGAGAAGCAAAGAATTCTTTCAGCATTTTATGGGTCTTAGATTCTGGAAAATATTTTTCTGGACTGGCTAAGCACTTTGATCTGTAAGCAAGAGACTTGGAATGAAGGCAAAAATATGTAAGAGAAGGATTAAAGGACTTATAAATCTCCAGGTTTCCATATGCAAATGTCAACATTCATACTTGTGGTATAATTTCTAAATGGTTTATATAAAATATTTTATACTCTATACTCCCAAATCCTTCTGATAAGACCTCAACTATTGCATTTCAAGTATTCATGTATATTTCTTGCTTACCTATGTGTGTTCATAAACATTTTGATTCCAAAGACTTCACTCATCTCTACACCTACGAATTTAGCACCTGTGCTTGCCTAGATCAAGCACTCAGAGAAGATAAATGAAGTAACAATAAGCAAATCTTCTTCAAAAAGCAACTGCTAGAATGGAAGATGCCATAGTCTTACAGTGAATGGGCTTTTGTCCAGAACTATAAAAGCATCAAACATAGAGAGGCACCCTAATAAATTGTAGTTTTTATTATCCATCTTAAAGTAAAAGCAGAACTGCAAAGATGGAGAAAATATTTTTTTTAAATTCTTAACATCAATTTCACAGTGTATTAAATAAAGTTAGTTACCATTCACCTACTTGAACATTATTTTATATAATAATATTAAAATAAGTATATGTGAAGTAGCTGCATACTAATAAATTTTTATAAAAATTACTCAGAACAGATTTTATTTAATGGGCAATGCTAACTGGGCTCACAATATATTAATTTATAATACCTGAAACACAAACAATGCTTAAACGTTTAATTTTCTCACTCACTGATCAGGATCATATACATAAACACACATGACTATACACATGTTTATGCACACATACAAATACATATATAGTGTATGCATGTGTGTATCCATATGTGTATATATGTATACATATATGCAAAAGAAAGAAACAGTCTGGATCAAGGCATATTGCAATCTATGAGAATCTATGAGAATTATTCATTAATGTAACGAACTATGACTGAAAAGCAGGAATAAAATCTCATTATTCATTTGGCATTCAGCACATACATTAAATCTAGTCTTTATGGTTTATAGAGTCTCTAGTATTGGTAATGTGCTGATTTAAGAAGACACATATCTTTTTCAGTATGAATTCCTGTAACCTTCTTGTCTGAGAATTCCTGATTATAGCCCTGATATTGACATTTTGTGAAGTAGCAACTAACTTTTTGGAAATACCAGTATAGTAGTTCTAGAGTCATTAAGTTGACAGAGAACACTGTAAATTATAATATAGTGATTAATTATAACCCTGATTTTCCTGATAAATTAATTTAATTTTAAATATGTTATAGGTTAATGATAGACAATTACAATTACAAGGCATTTTATGTGTTACACATATTAAATTTGTCCCTACGTAAATAAATTGACCTATTTATGTGTATGTGCCCATATCGATACATATTATTTATTAATAAAGTTATTTTTAATATTATTTGCTATATTTATCTTTTAAAACTGCAACTTAATATTTAATCTAGCATGATATACTTTTACTTAATTGTCAGAAAGGCCAGAGTTTAAATCTTGGCTCTGCCATTTGCTATCAGAATCCTATAATACACTCAGTAAAACTGTTGAATCATTCTTTTCAAATCGAACAGTTTTTCTGTACCTTACAAAAGGCGGGCACACATTCTTCTCATGTACACATGAAGTATATAAAAATGATGTTCACCAAAATGGCAGAGTGGAAACAGTCTGGCTTCACTCTTCCTCAAAGGAAACCAAAACCAAATATCCAGTGCCAACATTATCACCAGCGATATCCACGTCTAAAAGCTGAGGATCATAGAATCCCCAGGGCCACTGAGAAGTGAAAAACTCTGAGAGGATTTTAAGAGAAATCAACTTCTATGTCTATCATGCCCCTTTCCCAAGCTGTCAGGTACCATGTAAAAAATACCTCTTGGAATCACGGTTTCTACCCTGGAAAAAGATTAAAGTGAATCGTCAACTTTCTCACCATTTTGGGTTCTTTCAGAGGAAAAATGTCCCTATTTCAACTCACAGGAAACATGATCAGTGCCTGAAAATAGAGAAACTGCTGAGGCAGCTTGATACAAAGAGAGAAGGCAAGATTTGCAACCCTTGCCTGCTAAATGCGCTGTTTATCTCAGCCAGAGGCGATGTCAAATCAGAGTGGCTGCTCAGTGACAACACACTGTAATAGGCGCATTCCATGAGCACCTGAGCATGAACTCTAGCCAGACTTCTCACGTAACCAAGGTATCTCCTTTGTAATCCCCGCCATCTGGTATGGGCAGTGCTCCAAACAAACCTGTGCTTAAAATGCCATCTAGAGCTGAATAAGAAAGAGTAACCTAGGGTAAAGAGGATTCAACCTATGAATTGCAAAATCAACAACAACAACAACAAAAACTCTAAGGAAACATACCCCAGTGTTACAGTAGGTAGCCAGTCAAACCATGAGTAGGGCAGGAGAGGGGCCCCTGACCTCCAACAGGAATGTCAGGCATCGATCAGGTGATTGTCAGGAGACTGCTAAACTTTCTCTATAAAATAATAATTAGTCCCAGCTGGTGCCAGGGAACGACAGTCTCGCAATAGGTAGAATAAAACTGAAACTGGTGATCAGCAGCCTCCTGATAATATCTCAGAAATTGGGCGAGTGGACTCAAACAGGCACACTACCTGGCAGAATGAAAGAGTTTAAGTGGTATATGACCTTCCTGTAGCAATGCTAGACTAGTAAGGGAAGAAAGATTCAAGTGAGCATGTATACAACTCCAGTAAATACACTGCATTTGCGGCTCCTCCCAAGTGCTGGTAGGACACAGTGCATGCAGACAGTCCACCCCAAGTGAAGAATCAGGGTAAAAGGGATGCAAGACCCCGGAATAATGGACACATGTAAAACCCAGAGTCAAAGGTCCAACAGTGCACTTGATATCTCAAGTCGCCTGTTTGGCCCTCTTCCAAGGGTACTTCATTTCCTTTCATTGCTGCTCTAAAGCTTATTAATAAACTTTCACTTTTGCTTTAAAACCTGCCTCAGTCTTTCACTCTGTCTTATGCCTCTCGGTCAAATTCTTTCTTCTGAGGAGACAAGAATTGAGGTTGCTGAAGACCCATACAGATTCCACCATTAACCCTGGAAAGACCAAAACAAGTGGACAGAGAAGACTGAAATAAATAACTAATCCCTCAATGTGATGACACAGATGTATGTCCACAAGAAAAAGATGGCAAACAGGGAAACATGACCTCCCCAAATGAACAAAGAAAGAAGCCAGTAACTGACCCTAATGAGACACTGACATATGAGTTCTGAAATCAAAATTCAAAATAGCCTTTTTAAGTAAACTCAGTGAACTAAAAGATAAAACAGAAAAGCAGTTCAGAAATGTATCAGAGAAATTTAACAAAAACATTGAAACTTAAAAAAAAAGTGAAAATCATGAAACTGAGAAATACATTTGCTGAACTGAAAAATGCATTAGGAACTCTTAATAGCAGAATGGTTCAAGCAAAAGTAAAAAGATACACTATTTGAAAATATGGTTAGTGTGAATTTGTTCTTGTCATCATGATGCTAGCTGGTTATTTTGCAGACTTGTTGATGTAGTTGCTTCATAGTGTCATTAGTCTTTGTACTTCATTGTGTTTTTGTAGTGGCTAGTAAGAGTTTTTACTTTCCATATTTAGTGCTTTCTTCAGGAGCTCTTCCAAGGCAGACCTGGTGGTGACAGATTCCCTCAGCTTTTCTGAAAAATATTTTATTTCTCCTTCACTTATGAAGCTTAGTTTGGCCAGATATGAAGTTCTAGGTTGAAAATTATTTTCTTTAAGAATATTGAATATTGTCCCTCAATCTCTTCTGGCTTGTAGGGTTTCTGCTGATAGGTCTGCTGTTAGTCTGAAGGGGTTCCCTTTATATGTGACCTGGCCTTTCTCTCCGGCTGCTCTTAACATTTTTTCCTTCATTTCTACCTTGGAGAATCTGATGATTATGTGTCTTGGGGTTGACCTCCTCATGGAATATCTTCCTGGGGTTCTCTGGATTTCCTGAATTTGAATGTTTCCTGAATTTGAATGTTCCTGCCTTGCTAGGTCAGGGAAGTTCCCCTGGATAATATTCTGAAGTGTGTTTTCCAACTTGGTTCCATTCTCCCTGCTTCTTTCAGGTACCCCTATCATCATAGGTTCAATCTTCTAACATAATCCCATAGTTCTTGGAGGTTTTGTTCACTCCTTTATATTCTTTTTTTCTCTCTAATCTTGTCTACCTACCTTATTTCACCAGGATACTCTTCAAGCTCTGATACGCTTTCTTCTGCTTGGTCTATTTGGCTATTGATACTTGTGTTTGCATTGTGAAGTTCTCATGTTGTGTTTTTCAGATCCATCAGGTCGTTTATGTTCCTCACTATACTCGTTATTCTGATTGATAGCTCCGGTTATGTTTATCATGGTTCTTAGCTTCTTTGCAATGAGTTAGAACATAATTTTTTAGCTCAGCCAAGTTCATTATTAGCCATCTTCTGAAGCCTACTTCTGTCAATTCATCCATCTCAGCTGCAGCTCACTTCTGTGCTCTTGCTGGAGACATGTTGTGATCATTTGGAGGAGAAGAGGCACTCTTTTTGAGTTTTGACATTTTTGTTTTGATTCTTTCTCATCTTCATGGACTTATTTACCTTTGATCTTTGAAGCTGCTGATGTTTGGATAGGGTTTCTATGGAGTCTGTTTTGTTGATGTAGCTGTTGCTTTCTGATTGTTTTTCTTTTAACAGTCAGGCCTCTCTTTTGTAGAGCTGCTGCGGTTTGCTGGGGGTCCACTCCAGACCCTGAATAATTAAAGCAATCCTGAGCAAAAAGAACAAAGCCTCATTAAAAGATGGGCAAAGGAGATTAGCACACACTTCTCAAAAGAGGACATTCATATGGCCAACAAACATGAAGAAAAGCTCAACATCCCTGATCATTAGAGAAATGCAAATCAGAACCACAATGAGATACCATCTCACTCCAGTCAGAATGGCAATTATTAAAAAGTCAAGAAACAGCAGATGCTGGCAAGGTTGTAAAGAAATAGAAACACTTTTACACTGTTGGTGGGAATGTATATTAGTTCAACTATTGTGGAAGATGGTGGCGATTCCTCAAAGCTCTAGAACCAGAAATACCACTTGATCTAGCAATCCCATTACTGGGTATATTCTCAGAGGAATGTAAGTCATTCTAATACAAAGATACATGCATGCATATGTTCACTGCAGCATTATTCACAATAGCTAAGACATGGAATCAACCCAAATGCCTGTCAGTGATAGACTGGATCTAGCAATCCCACTACTGAGTATAGATTTAAAAGAAAAGAAACAAGTATATCAAAGAGATGTCTGCATTTTTGTGTTTATGGCAGCACTAGTCACAATAGTCAAAATATGGAATCAACCCTTGTGTTCATCATCACATGAATATGTAAAGAAAATGTAGTATATTTACATGATGGAATATTATTTAGCCATAAAAATGAAATTTTTTTTTTAGAACAATATGGGTGAAAGTAGGGGACATCATATTTAAGTGAAATAAATAATCTCATCAAGGAAAGATAAATGTTGCATATGCTCACTCATATGTGGAAGCTAAAAAGTTTATCTCATGGAGATAGAGAATAGTATAATAAACATCAGAGGCTGGGAATGATATGTGAATAAGAAAGGATGGGGAGAAGTTGGTTAAGGGACACAAAAATGCAGTTAGATAGAAGGAACAAATTCCAGTATTTGATAGTACAGTAGATAAATTACAGTTAGTAATTTATTGTACATCTCAAAATAGCTAGAAGAGAACATTTTGAATGTTCGCAATGTGAAGAAAAGATAAACGTTTCAGGCAATGAATGTCCAATTACTCTGATTTGACACTGACACATTGTATGCACGTATCAAAATATCGCATGTACCCTAAAATATGTACAATAATTTTGTATCAATTACAAAGCAAAAATGCAGGAAAATTCAAATAAAAATATTAGAATCAGCAGCAAGAAACAACAAACATGGATGAATATTACTGACATAATATTATGTGTTAAATATCTGGATAGTAAGCAAAGAATGTCAACATTATTATTAAATAGTAATTGATGAAAAACATTAAAATATATAAACTATAGGTGGCAGTAAGTGTGCAAATTATGACAGTGGGTCATTAATCAAGACCATTAGTAGTAAGTTCTATACAATTGTGATTCAATTAGAACAAAGAAAGAATGAGAATTTTTGGGATGTAATGGGATGCAGAGATAAGTCTAAATGAAAAACAGAGACAAAGAGAAGTCACTATGGTTTCTGAATATACATGTGGAGGTATGCAATAGGTAGTTAATTCATATGGTATCATGGAATGATAAAATATTATTATTTCTGTTTCATACTGTATGACCACTGAACATGTCTAAGTGTGTGTATGTTGGAGTTTGCCAATATACATATATGCATTTAAAAGACTTAATGGATAGAGCGATATTATCCTACACATATGTAACAATTTCCAAATAGTGTAGAGAAAATATTAATGAAGTAATATTTGAAAACTCATTAGTTGAGAATTCTCTATGATTGAGGAAAGATATGTTTGTAGAACAAAATTATATTGTGACCTAAGAAAAAGAAGAAATATAAATTTATAGTCAGATACATTATAATGAAATGCAGAAAAACAATGAAAATTCTGCTTATCTAAAAATAAATGTTGAGTGAACTAATAGCACATAGTTTGCATCTATGAAGTTAGAAACACTATATATCTTGTAATGCCGAATAATATTATCACATTGGAATTTTACAAACAGAAAAAACATCTTGAAAGATTGAGGCCAAAAGAAACACATTTTTGGAAAAGTGATATGAGCATTTACCAGGCAAAAATACTTAAAAATTATTATTGTATAACTCACTTAAGGAGACAACAAGTTAAAGATAAATTTGACACACCAAAACTGATGTAATTTATTTGTAAATTGCATTTATTATTGAAAGTAAAGTAAAACCAAAGAAAAAAAAATTAAAAACTAGGAAAATACAATTAACTTTCCATATATATGGGCTTCATACCCATGGAGTCAACCAAATGTGCATTAAAAAATTTGGAGGAAAAAAAATGGATGATTACATCTATGCTAACTATACACAGACTGATTTTTCTTGTCATTATTTCCTAAACAGTACAATATTACATCTCTTTACAAAGCATTTACATTTTTAGGCATTATAAGTAATCTACAGATGATTTGAATTATACAGGAGGATATGCATAGGTTATATGAAAATACTATGCCATTTTACATGTGGGATTTGAGCATCCATTTTGATATCCACAGGGAATAGTCCTGGAAGCAATTTCCCACAGATACGGGGAGACAAGTATACTTCATTATTGACGTTTGTCATGAAAGAGATAAAAGTATAAAATAAAATCAGGACTGCTCTCAGATACCAATAGTCAAATATACAATTCCATTGGCATATGTTTCTCCATTTTAATGCACCAAATTTAGATCACTTTTTGACAATATTATTTCATCCTCTCTCTTAATTTCATCTGTCAATATAATTTTATCACACATTTTTTACTTAAATCAGTATCAAATGTGAATATGTAAAAATTTAAATTTAAGGATCAAATAATGAACAATTATTGTATTCATATAATTTTGTCCTTAAATATATCAGTTGGCTAATTTTTTCATTGCTTTGACTTTTATGTACCTATCACCATATATTTGGCATACTTCCATAAACAGATCTTGTCCAAATACTAACAGACCTCAGATATTCACTTTTTGTTCCTTCCTTTCCTCTTGGGGCTGCCTCTCTTGTTGTTACATTGGATTATTCCTACATTGGATGAAATAACTCCCATCTGGTCCTTCCCTTTGACACTTTTCTGTATTGGATTACATATCTTCTTTCTTGTTTCCCACCCCCCGCCTTACATTTCTGGAGAACAGCTTCCAGTAATTTTTTAAGAAAGAAGAAAGTGATTTGGTAGGTAAAATATTGAGCCCCGGTGTGCTTCAAAACTACTTAATTTTTTCTTTGTATACATAACTTGCATATTTCCCTAGAACATGAAAGTATTTTATTATTTCATCAATGTTGCTATTGAAAATCTGATACTGCCTCATTCCTGCGTGGGTGATTTATTGTGTTTCTCTGTGTATGTTTCTTTCTTTTCCTTTATGAGATATTTAAAATCTTTCTTTTACCTGGCATTCTAAAATTCCACAATGGTGTGTCCTGTTTTGTATCATTTATTTTATCGAAGTGGGCTCCCAGTGTATCTTTCCACTCAGAAAACTCATATCTTCACAAATAGATAAGTGTTTATTCATTTGTTTTAGTTACCACTCTCATGTTATAAATGAGTTGAGGGTTGATGATCTATGTAAAATACTTAATAATTAATAGTGAGAATTTTAAATAGCTGGTACTGTGCCCTTTGTGAACGGAGGAGGTTAATCAGCCAGTCGACACTAATAGATAATCTGGTGATAGTTTGCCATGCTATTCAACTTGGAAACCTAAGGGACAGTGTCTGGAACTTTTATTCTTCTAGGCCTATTGAGTTTTCCGGTGGTAATACATGAATCTATTATGGGGAAGGGTAGGATTGGGAAGACATGTATATTATCAGAAATCTGTGAACAACCTGACTGAATGTTCCTTGGGACTCTTTCCTTTAGTCACCTAAGTTACATTATGTCTATATTTGGCCAAATTAGGTCTTATATTTTATTTTCCTAAAAGTGGAAAATCCCATCCATTATTGTCACTTTCCCTATTCTCTTTGTCCCTGTTAATTTACAGCTTTTTATATGTCATTTCTATCATCACAACATGATTGCATTAAAGAAAGAAGATAAACGTAAGTGGTCAATTGATGATGTTTCATCATTCAGTTGGCATAAAGTGCAATTAGGTTCATATTTTCTTTTTCCTAATGGTGATATAAGCCTTGTTAGTGTAGACAATCGACATCTAAATGTCTTTTGAAGTAATTAATTATTTGACTAAGC
>NW_012102465.1:2437982-2442612 GCF_000951045.1 Mandrillus leucophaeus | reverse complement strand
CCCCCGCCTTACATTTCTGGAGAACAGCTTCCAGTAATTTTTTAAGAAAGAAGAAAGTGATTTGGTAGGTAAAATATTGAGCCCCGGTGTGCTTCAAAACTACTTAATTTTTTCTTTGTATACATAACTTGCATATTTCCCTAGAACATGAAAGTATTTTATTATTTCATCAATGTTGCTATTGAAAATCTGATACTGCCTCATTCCTGCGTGGGTGATTTATTGTGTTTCTCTGTGTATGTTTCTTTCTTTTCCTTTATGAGATATTTAAAATCTTTCTTTTACCTGGCATTCTAAAATTCCACAATGGTGTGTCCTGTTTTGTATCATTTATTTTATCGAAGTGGGCTCCCAGTGTATCTTTCCACTCAGAAAACTCATATCTTCACAAATAGATAAGTGTTTATTCATTTGTTTTAGTTACCACTCTCATGTTATAAATGAGTTGAGGGTTGATGATCTATGTAAAATACTTAATAATTAATAGTGAGAATTTTAAATAGCTGGTACTGTGCCCTTTGTGAACGGAGGAGGTTAATCAGCCAGTCGACACTAATAGATAATCTGGTGATAGTTTGCCATGCTATTCAACTTGGAAACCTAAGGGACAGTGTCTGGAACTTTTATTCTTCTAGGCCTATTGAGTTTTCCGGTGGTAATACATGAATCTATTATGGGGAAGGGTAGGATTAGGAAGACATGTATATTATCAGAAATCTGTGAACAACCTGACTGAATGTTCCTTGGGACTCTTTCCTTTAGTCACCTAAGTTACATTATGTCTATATTTGGCCAAATTAGGTCTTATATTTTATTTTCCTAAAAGTGGAAAATCCCATCCATTATTGTCACTTTCCCTATTCTCTTTGTCCCTGTTAATTTACAGCTTTTTATATGTCATTTCTATCATCACAACATGATTGCATTAAAGAAAGAAGATAAACGTAAGTGGTCAATTGATGATGTTTCATCATTCAGTTGGCATAAAGTGCAATTAGGTTCATATTTTCTTTTTCCTAATGGTGATATAAGCCTTGTTAGTGTAGACAATCGACATCTAAATGTCTTTTGAAGTAATTAATTATTTGACTAAGCGTGTATAGATATATTAGGTAAATTAAGTAAAAGTACTTAGGATTGACACTGAAAATAGTAATTGACGGGCCAATTTCAACCTAGAGGGCTGATATTATTAAACAGTTTTCAATTGAACTTTGTCTTTACCTCTGTCCTTTTCATATCTTATCGGTAGATGGGTTAAGATAAAAAGGCACAATAATAAAAATTTAGTATGACCTGAATGTAATGTAATGAAAATTTATATATCAACTGAAAGATCAAGTTGCAGAAAGACACATCATAAAGTAAAACAATGTGCCTAAACCATAAATATAAAATGTAATGAATTTAAAGTATTTCTTAATGTAAGTTAAATAATTGAAGAAATAAAGCACTTAAGATCAATGGATTGATAACAGTTCATGTAAAATGACATGAGGATTTTAATGGGCCTCTTTAAAAGGGAAGAGAAAATATTTCCACCACACAATAATAATAGAAACATATTTCTATTTCTCACTTTGATAAAATAACTTATACTGGAGTTGCCATTCCATACAACACAACTATAAAGCTAGATAAACTATATCAGGCACTTCTCACAGTCATTAGGCAATAAATAATACATGACTCTATTTTTTGAAAGAGGAGAAACACACAATTTAAGTTTTACACTTGACTTGAATTTCCACCCAGGACCTTTTTTTTCTGAACTGTGGTACAGGAAGGTGGAGCTAAGACAGAGAGGACAGCACACTTTTTTGAGATGGGTATGGGGGAGATCAGAATTTGAAGATAATAGAACACCTGGAATAAGAAGGATTGTTATAGGGTAGAAAGAAGTTGTACAGAGTGGTGGGTTAGCTGTTGATCCTTGACTGCAAGCAAAGGGTGATATTCCACATCTCCTGAAAAGTTCTGCGATCCTTAGAACTGATCAGACATAGCTGACTAAAGCCCAAATTAAAATAGATTAGCTCTAACAAAGAATACAACCATCATTATTGGATCAAGTGAATTTGTAAAAATTAACTGTCTGCCAGAACAAAATTAAACAACCCTTAAAAGAATGCAACATATTCTAGACTTTTCACAATATATAAACCATAATGTACAGTATACAATAAAATATGAGAAGAAGCAAAAAAAAAAAAATGACCCATAATCAAGATAAAAGAAGTCAATGTAAGAACCAAGATGATATACAGGTTCAAATTTTTAGGCAATTATGTAATACATGCATTATATGTATGTCAAAGCATTTAATATACAGATGAGAAAAATGAACTACCCGATGAAATATTTCAGTCTCAGCAGAATAATTGAAAGTGAAAAAAAAAGAGTCTGGGCACAGTGTGGCTCATGCCTGTAATCCTAGCACTGTGGGAGGCTGAGGTGGGAAGATTGCTGGAGCCTAAGATTTCAAAAGTAGCCTAGGCAACAGAGTGAGACCTCTTCTTTACAAAAAAAGTTTAAAAATAGCCAGGCATCGTGGTATGTTCTTGTGATCCCAGCTACTTGGGACGCTAAAGTGGGAGGATCATTCGAGCCGGGAAAGTCAAGGCTGCAGTGAACTATGATCCCATTATTGCACTCCAGCCCGAGCAACAGAGCAAGACCTTGTCTTTAAGAAAAAAATTTAAAAAGAAAAATCTAAAATTAAAAACTACAATATGTGACATTGATATATTAAAATGGAAATAGCAGAAGTTTGAAGATGACAGAAGAAAATGTTAGTTAATATGAAAAAAATAATAGAAATTTCAAAATCTGAAGATCCAAAGAAAGGCTTAAATTAAAAAATAAAAAGAGAGAGCCAAAATGACATGTGAGACAACCTAAAACAGGCAAATATATATGTAAATGATTTTACAAAAAAAAAGAAATAAGAGAATGATTTCTCTCATTTCAAAAATGCAATATTTTTTAAAATTTCAAAAATACAATATTTTTGAAAAAGTAAATGTCGGTGATGTCCCAAATGTAGTGTAGCATAAATTGCACTATGGTTTGAATATTTATGCCGTCCAAAACTCATGTTGAAATTTAATTTCCCTTGTAACAGTATTAAGAGGTGGGATCTTTAAGAGCTGATAGGTCATGAAAGCCCCACCCTCGTGGGTGGGATTATGAAAGGTCCAATTCAGCCCCTTTTTGCCTCTTTGCCCTTTGCCTTCTACCATGTGAAGATACAGTGTTCCTCTCCTCTGGAGGAGCAAGAAGGGGCTTGTCAGATCACAGTACCTTGACGTTGGACTTCCCAGCCTCTAGAACTGTGAGAAGATAAAAATTTGTTCTTTATAAATTATCCAGTTTCAGGTATTCTACTATAGCAGCACAAATGGACTAAGGCATCAACCTACTTATGTAAGTTTTGTGAACTCAAAAGAAAAAAAAAACATGAAAAAACCTCTAAAAAATTACAAACAAGTCACAAACCCTAGATATATTATTATAAAATTACTAATACCAAAATTAAAGTAAAATTATTACATGTAGCCAGAGAATAAAGACCTAATATGTCTAGGGTTTGTCAGCCATTTAAATGCATGACTATATCTTAATTAAAGAGAACGTAGCACTCCGAGAACTTTACTAACAATCTCTACTACTTTATTTTGTTATCCACAATATCTGCTTTAAGACTACTCTTCCTTGAGGCTCCTTTCTTCTGACACAGCAGGGATAATAGTGCTGGGTCACTCTTGCGTGATTCAGGACTTCTCTAATGAACAATCTTTGCTCACAAACTGCTTACCAAGCTAGTCAAGACTTTCTTAGAAATCTCCTGCTGTCTAACCTTCATCTTACCCAATTCTTTTTCTCTCTCTTTTCACATGTCAGACCTGTATTATGGTCTATAATAATACAGGTCTTCATCTATGAGCCACTCGGTCTTAAATTATTCTTCCTAGGCATTTCTCCCAAATGATCTCTTAAATGCCTATTTCCTCTTGACATACATTTTCCAGAGACCCAAACTGACACAGGAGAACAAACTGAATTTTCATTGGAAACAATGAAAATTGGAAGATAATTGAGTAATAGATCTAAGATGGTAGTATCTCTGAAATCAATTCATTCAGAATAAATTGTTTGAAATATTATTTAATAATTAAATTGATTTGGATTTTATACATTAAAAAACACAGCATACTAAAAAAAGAAAAGGCTGAGTAATCAGCAGAATTATACTAGAAGTATTGCTTAAGCAACACTCTTTAGAAGGAAAATGACATGATTTGAGAGACCAGATGTATAAGGACTGAAAAGCCTAATAAATCTTAAATATGGTAATCAATACTAAAAATATTATGAAATATTGTCTTTATTTTAAAGATAATAAAAATTTAAAAAATAAATAAAATATAAAGCATACCTAAAATTGAGAATATTTAAAAGTCAAGTTAGTTTTTGAAGAGATTCATAAAATTTTTAAGCCCCCAAAAAACGTAATGAAAAATGATTAAAAAATAGCAAATAGTAGTAATGAAAGAAAGATATTGATACAGATTGTATGAATATTAAAGAATAAGGAGAAATTATTAACTAACTTATGCTAATAATTTTA
>NW_012102465.1:2419173-2437277 GCF_000951045.1 Mandrillus leucophaeus | reverse complement strand
TTGAAAGACATTCCTAAGAGAAAATAGAAAGAACATAGAATAAAAAGAAAACTATGTATGTAATGGTCATATTTGTGAAGGCCTAGTTTTGTTAAGATATCAGTTCTTCCCAAATTGTTTTGTAGTTTCAGTACAATCTCAATGAAATTCACATGGCACTATTTTTTAATAGAAAGTTAAAAACTGATTTTAAAACATATATGGAAATGCATGGAGCATATATTAGCAAGCATAATTATTGAAAATAAAAAAATTGAGGAAATACACTCCCTGATTTCAAGGGACAAGAAAAAAATCACAGTAATCAGTGATTTATGGCATTACATTAGGATAGACAAGTCAATGAAAAAAAATTTGACCCACAATATAAAATTATTTTTCTCAATTAAAAAAAAGCCTCTCATCACGTATGCTGGAAACATTGAATAATATATTTAAAAATACAGCCCTCAGCTCCCACATATTCCCATATATATACTAGAATTAATTTAAGATGAGTCATCAACATGTATGTAAAAGTTAAAGCTATAAAGCTTCCGGAAAAAAAATATAGGAGAAAAACGTTTTCAGGAATGGTTTTTTAAAGAAGATCAAAAACCACTTCATAGAAAAGAAAATGGGAAATGTAGCCTTCATCAAGATTAAAATGTCTTCTGATTAAACAATACTGTTAAATAAATGAAAAATTAAGGCACAGACTGGGTGAAAATTCAATATCTACTAAAAAACTTGAATATATTAAAATCAAATGAATAAGAAATAAAAGCCTGATTACTCAATAGAAATTGGCAAAAGATATGACTAGGTTTTTTCAATGAAGAGAACATAAAAATGACCAATAAGTACAAGAAAACTGCCCAACACAATTAATTAACAGGAAAATATACATTGAAATCACATAGAAGTATCCCTTTATATACACTAAAATGGCCAAATTAAAAAGACCAACAATACCACATGTTAGTAGGGGAAGTACACAATAGAATAACCAATTTGAAAATAGATATGGGAGTTTCTTTTACAGTTATACATACCGCATTACCCTATCATTCAGGATTTTCATTCCTAACTATGAATCCAAAAGAAAACAACGTTAGTACCATGAAAATCTTGTAAAGGAAAATTTCCAGCATTTCTGTAAAGTCCCAAACTGGAAACAACCTGAATGTCCTAACAGAAGAGTGGTCTAATTGTCGTCTAATTAAATAATGGAATAGTAATAATTGATAACAGAAAAAAACTACTGATAACATTCAAAAACATGAAATAGTCTCCAAAATATTATGTAGAACAAAATAAGTCAGACACAAAAGCATATATACTGTATAATTTTAATTATATGAGTTTCTGGAGAAATAAGCTGTGGTGGTAGGAAAGGGTTGCTTTCCTCTCAGTAGGGAGAATTGACTGGAAACCACCTAATGGGTTTCTGTAATAGATGCTTAAAATCCACTTTTCAATTAAAACTGCAGATTTCATGGCAGCAGAGTTATATCAAGTGCTTATTATGTCAGAACCTGTGCTAAATGCTTCAAATGCATCAATTTACTCTTCAATGCAACACAATAATTTAAATGGTACAATTATCCTTATTTTAAGTAAGTGAGAACTGAATCTTAGAATTCTTAGGTAACTTGTCAATGACTATAGGGCTCACGTTTGGCAGAGTCAGTTCTAGTTAACACAATCTAATTTAATAGTTTTGCTTTTCCTTTTGTGACATTCTATCTCTTAATAAAGCATAGATGTTTTCCATGAGTTTACAACCACATTATACATGTTTAAACCTTAAAGTGCCTATATTTGCTACTGCTTTCCAACACTTTAGTAAACAACTTTAGCAACTAGCTAAAAGAGTGCCCAAGGTTTTCAAGTGTAAAGACCCTGAAGACCCTGAAGTTCTTCTTCACTGAGAGTGGAAAACATCCATACTATTCACTGACGTTAGTATCAGACTAACAGTATCGGAACCTGTTTTGATGTTACAATGACAGTGACTTTTTCTGGCATATAGCTGGCCAGAAAATTAATCCTAGAGTTTTTGTTTTATTTTGTTTTGTGTTGTTTTTGGAGACAGGGACTCACTTTGTCTCCCAGGATGGAGTGCAGTGGTGTGAACATGGCTCACTATACTCTGGACTTCCTGGGCCCAACGGATCCTTCTGCCTCAGCCTCTTGAGTAGTTGGGGCTACTAGCATGGGCCAATTACAGCATTTAAAAACAAAAATCTAAGAGTTAAAATATCAATAGCAATTTTTGGTAAATATCCAATCGTTTCCCATGGTATATTTTTCTGAAGCATATAAATGGACATTGCAATCTCAGTTTCGGAATAAATTTCTGAACTATGGTGGATTTGGAAAAAATGTGACATTATTTGCAATGTACCAAATTGAAAAATTTGACAACACACCGTGGAAATAATGATGGATAACTCTTAACTGGATTCTTCTAAATTTGCTATTGCTAAATACGATAACTAAAATTTTTAAAATCCCTTAGCTACAATAAGCATTATCTTTTTTGTAGATTAGATAAATGTACAGGAAGCACTATAAAGGATTACTATGTGTTTACCAGTCTAGTGAATTAAATTAAGGAATATGTAACTCCCATTCTGGAGGGTACTCAGGAAGGCAGTCATGAAAAGTTACCAGGACACTTAGACGCTTCTATGATTTTACATGTCATGTGCTTTATCTTGACTTATTTCTTATAAACTGCGTAGTAACATGGAACTACACGTTGGGTCCAGGCATATTAATCTATGTTTTCCATCTCTGCTTGTAATATAAGATCTTTGATTATTCATGACAGGTTGTGCCTCTGTGTTTTATAGTATTAGGTGCTTTTAAGTCAAAATGGCACTAAATCCCCTCTTAGTTTTGCAAATCCACATTTTTGTGATTCTTGGAGAGGAGAAAATTTTTTTCAGAAAGAAAAGATTACATCTTAAAGCATTTGTAGAAAACATATAAGCTAATGCTTGTAAGCATGCTAAAGAAATAAGGAAAGTCACATCAAGTTAATATATTATTGAGTAAAAATTAGTCAACATTTATATATTTGACACACTTCTAATATTTTAAAGAAATTTTGATAGCATAATTCCATAAAAATCAGTCATTTAAACACTAAATGAAATGTCTCACTAATTATGATAATAATTCAGTTGAGTTTACCAAATAATATTTTATTGGAAGTGACAGCAGTAAATCTCAAATCAAATCAAAATGTCAAAAAATGTCAATATCAAAAAATGTCAATATGTTTTAGGGATAATTAAAATTCTAGTGACAGCTAAATGTTTCTCACTGCAATTCATAAGCTTTTTGTATTATCATGAGGTCACCAACTGATTGTTCTACACCTTCACTTTAATGCAAGTTATGCAAAGAGTCTAGATATTACCGTACTGTTGAAATTAAGAATTATATTTCTTGCCTTTATCTGAAATGTGAAAAAACATTTATAAGAATTTTATGATAGGACTTTTTAAATCAGAACTATATAACTAAATTATCAACCCTTTACCGAGAGATTCTATACTGAGGTTATAACATCTCCACCAGAACGGAGTTATGACATGTAATATGAATGGTGTAGTTGAATTTACTAACTTTATCACATTTTGAAAAAGGGAGACAATCTAACAATGTTTCCAAATTTTGAAATTTTTATGAATACATTAGTAAATACTATTTATGTATCATTATTTTCAACTCCCAAAAAATAACTTTAAATTATGCATATATTGGGATATGACATATTTACCAGTGCTAATTCTACTCTTGTATAGTGATACATGGTTCTAATTATTAAAGTACTTGGATCAATTTGATTTTCTTAGAAATAGTGATCATACATATTTTACTCTAATATTTTTATGACAATCTTTTAAAAATAATTTATGATATTTAAAAATGAATGTGTATAGCAATATTTGAAAGTAATAATTTCCGATATTCTGTGAAGAATTCAAATAATATTTTAAATTTAATATTATAATGATTGTAATATATATTAAGAAAAAAGTCATTAAAACTTTATGTTTACTCAGTTATTTAAAAATTCTAATTTAGGAGATATTTTCAGTGGCCACCTAATATGTTTATGCACCTACCTTCACAAACAACGGCAAAGAGCCTATTCAAGAAATTCATTCTCTGTCTCATAGAGCTAACTTGTTTTAGAAATAAACAAACAAAAATCAGACAAAAATACTCAAAACACAGAAGAATAGTTTAATTGTTGAGGGAACCCATGAAGATCAGAGTTTATATATATTTTTCACAAGGGAGTCACTAGATTTTTGCTTTTTCATCAAATCTTTGTGTCCCTTTAGTTTAATAGTCACTTGGATATAAAGATGAATAGGGATAGTCTATGTCCTACATGAGTTTATTAGCCAGTTGGAGAAAGAGACCTGTAATGTAAGGGAAAAATATGTAAGGTAAATGGTAAATACAGCTTTGAATAAAACAGGGTGGATCACAAAGGAATGTGTTATTAATTATACTCCAGAGATTAAGATAGAGCTTTCAGGGGAAAATATGTTTGAATATGGCCTTGAAAGAGAGGAGGAGTTAACCAGTTAAAATTAGGAAGGAGGCCCTAGAAGGAGGCAAGTCACATTGCAACAGTTCACACATGTGAACTCTCGTACATGTTGAACTGGAGTACGTGATCATGGATCCAAAGATTTTCTACTACTAGACTTTATTTCTCTAGCAGTTTTAGGACATTTGTAAAAGCTCCTTGACTTAAACAAGTGCTTCTAGAAGACTGACGTTTTCCGAAGGCATGTCTGAAGGAATATAATTTATAAACACATATATTAAATTACAGAACAATAACTCTCAGATAATTAAAGTTGTTTACTGAAATATAAAAATATGTGGAAGGCACCTAAACAAAACTTTTGAAGAGTTTATTAAGAATAAGTTGGGAACACTACGGAAAGGAAGAGATAACAGGGAAATTTTCAAAATTTTGCTAAGTAATGATCTCTCTTCCTCTTCCTCCTCCTCCCCCTCTTCTCCTTTTTGTTTAAACTAGTATTTACATCATTGCATGGAGTGGGGAGGAGTGGTATTATACCTATAGCATCTTAAAAACATTGTGGTAGAATTTGACTGCCTCTTATTAATAAATTCCAGGATTATTTTTCAAGACCAGAAAACAGAAGATGGAGAGGGAAATGGGGAGAAGGAGGTGAAGGATAGCTAAAAAGAGAAGGAAAATAAAGGAAAAAGAAAAGAAAAATAGTAAGATGGCTGAATTCTCTGGACAATGAATTTCTGGTTCAATACAATGTATATGTCTTAACAAATTGAGTCACATTAAACGTCTTCATCTCAAAACTGTGTCAGAACTGAAGCTGTTGAATCAGAAACACATTTCTGGAGTGAAGTTGGGCAAGGTGACCTCGTACATTCTTCTTGTTGTTGTTGTTAAGTTACATTGTTTCAAAAGGCCAGTTTGGAAACCATAACACATATAGTGTACATGGTGAACACACTTTCGGTGATTATGATTATAAATACTATTGGTCTTTTCCATTAAGTTTGATAAAAATGTCTCTCTAAAAGAAAATAAGAGGGAAAACTGACTGGTGTGTTTGTTTGTTTTCATCCATAAGGATTGCATGCTTTAGGAATCTTAATTGCCTTCCTCCTGTGTCTGTGATTTGAGAATGCAAGAGCTAAGTGAATTCTAGAGAGGAGTGCTTCTCCCCACTCTTTCCTGTTAATAGAAACTAAACGAATATCGTATAATGTGTTAAACTAACAGTTTTGTGAACTCGGGCACACTCTGAGCAAGATTTTAAGGCTCTTACGTTAAAATTCTTAACTCAAAAATATAATATCAATACCTTGTACTTTATAGGACTGAGGATTAGATATGGTAATACAAGTTAAGTGCCCTTTAGTATGCTTAGCATACAGTTAGGAAAACATTAGCAAAATGCCTTAATTATTGTGTTGTTGTTATTTTCATCCCCGTATTCCCTTAATATGCTTAGATTATAATTTGAAGATAGATATAGATATAGATACAGATACACACACACACACACACACACCTCTTCTTAACTTTAGGAATATAGCCCAATGTTTTGAATGTAATGTTAATTCAAATGTGTGTGTGTGTGTGTGTGTGTGTTTATATGTATATACATTTCCACACACCCTCTATGGCATATGCACTAAATACAGTTGAAGGAAGACAAAATAATTGATAGAGAACAGAGATTGCAAAGGTACTTCGACCTAGCATCTATTTCCCGTGATTGAATTAGAGAAAATCAATTGTTATGAAAAGCCAATCAAATAAGAAAAGCTGTATTTATGTTTCATTGGACAGATGTATGGGAACAAAACATCATCCAACCTAATAACAATTCTTCACTCTTTTATTTGCGTAATGGTGAATTTAGTTTAAACTAATTCAAAATGATATTATTTATAACTTCTGCCACATCTTATAGTCAACTTGAAACTTAAATTTCTATTCATTGTAGTTATTATTCCAGTCTCACACTTTTTTTCTCCCATTCTTTATGATACTGCTGTAAGGTTATTATTATTATTTTGGGTTTCCACAACATTTTTCAGAAAATTATGTTTTTCAAAGTCCTATGAAAAAGGTGAATGGAATCATTTCACAGGAAAATGAAATTAAAACATTGAAGCATTAAATAACAATAAAGGTTCACAGCTGTGACTCTTGATAAATAGTGTAGATTCTAGGTGACTTTTAAAATTCTATTTTGGTATTGTTATCTTGATCATTTTCTATGCAGTATTGGGTCTCCATAGCATGATGGTAATCTTTGTGGGCTTTTTCTGTTTTTTCTTTCTTTAACTATTTGTGAAAGATTTGGCTGGCTTTGCACTGCTTGCAGATTATATTCTGCACACAGGGACATACCATTAATTCCTGTTTTATTTGTCTATATTAAAGCCAACACCTGCATCTTGTTTAGCAATTAACCTGCAGAGCAGGATAAATTGAAGTGATTAAACGGATGTGTGAGATTTAGTCCACATTGTCTTTACATTTTCAGCTTCCTAATATCTCAAATATTTCAGATTCCTAATATCTCAAATCAATCAATTTTTTCTTAGTGTCACTGATACTTGAGTGTAATGCATGCACAAAACTTTGCTGTGTTGGAGATTTGTGATACTGTTCTATTCAACAATGTCTATTTAGTTTCCACTATATGTTAGATGATTTCTACATTTTCCTGGAAGATAAGCAGTAGAATTCCATTATACAGATGAACAAACTGAATCTAATGCATATAAAATGCTGTGATCACATCTCTGTAGGCACAAAGTGATGAAGTTCCATTCTGTTTGAATTTCATATACTCTTTCCATTAAAGCTAAATTTCGTGATTGGGATTGCATTAGTCAGGGTTCTCTAGAGGGACAGAACTAACAAGACTACATATACATATATATCTGGGAGTTCAGTATTAAGTATTTATATATATATAAAGTTACATATATATATGAATTAAATATTAACTCATACAATCAAAAGGTCCCTCAATAGACTGCCTACAAGCTGAGGAGCAAGGAGAACAAGTTCAAGTCCCAAAACTGAAGAACTTAGAGTCTGATCTTCGAGGGCAGGAAGCATCCAGCACGAAAGAAAGATGTAGGTTGGGAGGCTAGGCCAGTCTCATCTTTTCACATTTTTCTGCCTGCTTTATATTCTAGCCACACAGACAGCTGATGAAATGGTACCCACCCGGATTAAGGGTGGGTCTGCTTTTCCCAGTCCACTGACTCACATGTTAATCTCCTTTGGCAACACCCTCACAGACACACCCAGGATCCATATTTTGCATCCTTCAGTTCAATCAAGTTGACACTCAGTATAAACCATTACAAGTCCATCCCTCCCTTGTCAACTTGAACGCATGCACATCTCCTGAGATTATACGTAATCTTCAAATAAAGACAATAATAAAGTCATAATTACACCTAACATAATACAATTATCCTTCATACAACTGGAAACACACCGATCCCCAAATCAAATACTATAGCATAAAGTTAACAATAAATGCTGATGTGAAGTCAATAAATCTTATGTCACATGATAAAGGAAAAGAAAATAAAATGAAGATATTTTGTTAATACAAGTGTATACTTGCACAATTTTTAACAAAAGAAGGAGGAAATACTCATGACAATCACAGTCCTTGTTTCTGCCTCTGGTTACATGATCATAACTGGTATTGATGACTGCCTTCTTCTACTACCCATTCTGTATTTCCTTTGCCTTCAGCGAACACCTCAGCAGGGTGTGTGTGTGTGTGTGTGTGTGTGTGTGTGTGTTTTCCTGGTGGAGTGACCCAAATCTTCATTCTAGAAGGATCTGGGCCATTTATAATCCTGCCTCGTTGGACTGTTGTAGTTTCCCATCAACCTTAATCACAGGGCATGGTAATATTAAGAGATGTCCTAATGGATCTGTATTCCATGCTTACTCTTCCTTACCTCTGTTGTGGAGCAATAGACTGATTTCCTCTTGATAGTCTGGGTCAATTACCTCAGCCAACACTGTAACTCCTTTCTTAGACTGTTGAATACACCAACAGCGATCAAGGGCAGAATCAAATCTCAATCCTTTTACGATAGCTGCAAAAAAATAAAATAAAATACTTAGGAATATACCTAACCAAGGAATTGAAATATCTCTACAAGAAAAACTACAAAACACTGCTGAAAGAAATCACAGATGACACAAACAAGTGGAAATACATTGCATGCTCATGGGTGGGTAGAATCAATACTGTGAAAATGACCATACTGTCAAAAGAAATCTACAAATTAAATTCAATTCCCATCAAAATACCACCATCATTCTTCACAGATTTAGCAAAAAATATAAAATTTATATGGAATAAAAAAGAGCCCGCATAGCCAAAGTGAGACTAAGCAAGAAGAACAAATCTGGAGGCATCACACCCTCTGATTTCAAACTATACTATGAGGTCATAGTCACCAAAACAGCATGGTACTCATAAAAATAGGCACATATACGAATGGAATAGAATAGAGAACCCAGAAATAAATCCAAATATTTACAGGTGATCTTTGACAAACTGATCTTTGACAAAGGAAACAAAAACACAAAGTAGGGAAAGGACACTCTTTTCAACAAATGGTGCTGGGAAAATTGGCTAGCCACATGTAGGCAAATGAAACTCTTGACTTAAAGGAATCAGGAGCCCGAAGTGTCCAGGTGGCACTCTTCCAGTTTAATAAAATTGTTGTTATGTCTCCTGGTGGCAGTGTTCCTCCCTCTGAAACTAAGATCTCTAGACCAGCACAACAGTATGTCATGGGAACAGGAAGCAAGCATTTTGCTAGTGGATCACTAGGGGTGATGGTGAGGGGTGCCATTATCACTTCTACTCCTTGATTCCTGTACCCGTGAATCCTGACTATGGGAGAAACAATACCATATATTGGATGCTGATTCAGAGCATACACAACCTTCTGGAGAACTTTGCTCCAGCCCTGCAAAGCACTGTCACCAAATTGTTGTTGTAATTGTGACTTTGAAATGACATTCCACGGTTCTATCAGTCCAGCTGCTTTAGGATAATGGGGAACATGGTAAGACCAGTGAATTCCATGAGGAGCATGAGCCCACTGCCACATTTCTTTAGCCGTAAAGTTGTAAAGGGAGAGCCTTCGTCAAAGGTAATGCAGTGTGAAATACCATGACAGTGGATAAGGCATTCCGTGAGTCCACTAATGGTAGTCTTGGCAGAAGCACTGCATGCAGGAAAGGCAGACCTATACTCAGAGTGTCTATTCCAGTGAGGACAAACCTCTGACCTTTCCATGGTGGAAGAGGTTCAATATAATCAACCTGCCATTGGGTAGCTGACTGACCACCCTGAGGAATGGTGCCATATCGAGGGCTCAGTGTTGATTTCTGCTGCTGTCAAATTGGACACTCATCAGTGATCATAGCCATGTCAGCCTTGGTGAGTGGAAGTCCATGTTACTGAGCCCATGTATAACCTCTATCCCTACTACCATGGTCACTTTGTTCATCAGCCCATTGGGCAATGACATGGGCAGCTGGGAAAAGAGGCTGAGTGGTGTCCACAGAACAGGTCATCCTGTCCACTTGATTATTAAAATCCTCCTCTGCTGAGGCCACCCATTGGTGAACACTCACATAGGATACAAATATCATCACAGTTTTTGATCATTCAGAGAGGTCCATCCACATACCTCTACCCCAAATTTCTTTGTCACCAATTTTCCAATCATGCTTCTTCAAGTTCCTGACCATCCAGCCAAATCATTGGTTACAGCACCTAAATCACTACATAATTGCACATCTGGGCATTTCTCCTTCAAGTTCTGCCCACTAGGAAGATTTCCCATCACCACTGTTCTTCAGGGATGTCCTAGAAAGGGGCTGTGGTACTGCAGCTGTCTGCTTTTGGGTGGTGCCTGCATATCATGCAGAGCCATCTGTGAACCAGGCCGTAGTCTTCTCTTCCTCTGTCAACTGATCATAGGGAACTCTCCATGAGGCCATCAGTGCAGACCGATGAGAAGGCAGAGTTGCAGAAGTGGAGACCATGGACATTTGAGCCACTTCCTCAAGTAACTTACTTGTGCCTTCAGGACCTGCTCGAGCCTGATCATGTATACACCACTTCCATGTGATGATGGAATGCTGCTGTGCATGACCTACTTTATGGCTAGATGGGTCAGAAAGTACCCAGTTCCTGACAGGCAGTTCAGGTCACATGGTGATTTGATGACCCATAGTCAAACATTCAGTTTCCACCAAAGCCCAGTAACAAGCCAAGAGCTGTGTCTCAAAAGGAGAGTAGTTTATCTGAGGAATTTGGCAGGGCCTTGCTCCAAAATTCTAGAGACTCTGCTGTGATTCACCAGTGGGGGCCTGCCAAAGGTTCCAAACAGCATCTCTTTCTGCCACCGACACCTGAAGCACCATTGGATCTGCTGGGTCATATGGTCCAAGTGGCAGAGCAGCTTGCACAGCAGCCTGGACCTGTTGCAGAGCCTTCTCCTGTCCCGAACCCCACACAAAACTGGCAGCATTTTGGGTGACTCAATAAATGGGCTGGAGAAACACGCCTAAATGTGTAATGTGTTGCCTCCAAAATCCAAATAGGCCCACTAGGCCTATTTTGTGCCTTTCTTGGTTGTAAGAGGGACCAAATGCAGAAAATTATCCTTCACCTTAGAAGGAATATGTTGACAGTCTCCACACCACTGGACCCCTAGAAATTTTATGACACCTAGAAATTTTACTGAGGTAGAAAGTCTCTGAATCTTAGTCAGATTTTTTTCCCATCCTCTGGCATTCAAATGTCTCACCAATAAGTCCAGTGTGTTTGCCACCTCTTGCTCACTGGATCCAATTAGCATAATGTCATCAATGTAATGGATCAGTGTGATATCTTGTGGAAGCAAAAAGCAATCAAGTTCTCTCCAAATAAGATTATTACACAAAGCCAAAGCATTAATATACCCCTGAGGTAAGACAGTAAAAATGTATTACTGGCCTTGCCAGCTGAAGGCAAATTACTTCTGGCAGGCCTTATGGACAAGAATGGAGAAAAAGGCATTTGCCAAGTCAGTGGCTGCATACCGGGTACCAGGAGATGTGTTAATTTGCTCAAGCAATGAAACCACATCTGGTACAGCAGCTGCAATTGGAATCACCACTTGGTTAAGCTTATGATAATCCACTCTCATTCTCCAAGACCCATCTGTCTTCTGCACAGGCCAAATGGGAGGGTTGAACGGGGATGTGGTGAGAATCACCACCCCTGCATCTTTCAAGTCCTTGATGGTGGTGCTGATCTCCTCAGTCCCTCTAGAGATACAGTATTATTTTTGATTTACTATTTTTCTAGGTAGAGGCAGCTCTAACAGCTTCTATTTGGCCTTTCCCACCATAACAGTCCCTACTCCACCAGTCAGGGAGCCAATATGGGGGTTTTTCCAGCTGCTGAGTAAGTCTATGCCAATCATGCATTTTGGCACTGAGGAAAAGACCACAGGATAATTCTGGGAACCCACTGGACCCACTATAAGTCAAACCTGTACTAAACTGCATTAATTACCTGTCCTCCATAAGCCCCTACTTTAACCAGAGGACCACAAAATCATTTTGGGTCCCCTGGAATCAAAGTCAGCTCAGAGCCAGTGTCTAGTAGTCCCCAACATGTCTGCTCATTTCCCTTTCCCTAGTGCACAGTTACCATGGTAAAAGCCCAGAGGTCTCCTTGGGGAGGATGGAAGAAAAGTAACAGCATAAATTGTTGGTAATGTGGTGGGGCCCTTCCACAAGGAGACCCAGCCTCCCCTTCATTCAAGAGGTTCTGGGTCTGTAAACTGGCTCAGGTCTGGAAATTGATTGAGGGGCTGTGATTCCCTGTTTTTATAATTTAAATTAGTTTTTTGTCCATTCGACATGGAAGTTTTCTGCTTATATAAGGTATGTAAGAATGCAGTAGGCTTCCGATCAATTTCACTTGTAGGAACAGAGTTATTAATTAGCCAATGCCAGAGCTCTACACAAGTCCGACTATTCTGACTGCTGCTTTGCCTCTTCTGTCCATTAGGTAGCTATGCCGACTTTGCCATTGATTGTTGAGTGTCAACACTCGACCCCTGCCACCTAGGGATCTAATTATTTCCATTGTATTTAAATTTTGTAGTTGAGTGACTGTGGTCTCCACCCACTGTTAGATCTGAAAAGAGCAATTACAGCATTCTTCAAAGATGCAGCTGCTGTCTTCACAAATCTGTTTTGCAAAGTACTGATCACGGGTATGTCTTCTGGACCCTCTCAGCTGGGATGAGTAAGTCTAAAGTGACTAATTCACTCTAATCCACTCCACCATCCCAATTTCCCTAAGCCTTTGGATCCCTTACTCTACATTAATCCAAGGGAAATCAGGCATTTCCAGCTCACTCACAGTGGGCCACCTTTTAATCCATATTTCAGCTAACGAAAGCAAATAAACTATTAGAACTTTTTTTTTTTTTTAAACTCCCTGAGCTGCAACATTAAAAGCAGAGTTCCTACTTTGTGGGCCCAAATCAATAAATTCAGCCTGATTCAACTCTATGTTCCTTCCACCTTTATCCCACACCCTTAATATCTATTCTCATGCCTGTTCTACAGATTTCTGTTTATATAAATTAGAAAACCCAAGCAGTTCTTTTCAAGTGTAGCTCACCTCTTCATGGGTCACACTCTCAACCTCACCCCTAGGGGCCCACTGGGACTTTAGTTATAGGTCTAGAAGCAAATGAGAGGTGTTGGGGATGGCTCCCGAGGAGAATCAACATTATCTTGCCTGGCAACTGCCTCAGTGGAGGCCATCACTGTTGCCTTGGGCACTGCAGGTTTTATATCCTCAGACAAAGGTGGAAAGACTGATGGCAGCGTGGGTCAGGGAGGGGATGTTGCTGCTAGTTGGGATGTGGAAGCTGTTCCTTCTGGCAAAAAAAAAAAGTTCATCAGAGTTTATAAACTCCGTGTCCCAGCTTCATCAGGGTCCTCCCACACATCCCCATTCCAAGTTGCAGGGTCCCATTCTTTTCCAATCAATGCCCTCACTTTAACAGTAGACACCTGGTGAGGTGGCTGACCTTTTGTTGCAGGTCAGCCACTTGCATGATAAGAGCTTGTGTCTGTTATTCCACAATTCCAGCTCTTTCTGTACAGGAGATAAGACTCTCAGTCAGGGCAGTCTTAGCAGATTTGAGGCTCAGTATCTGCTTCTGAAGCTGGGAGATAGTATCCCTGAGTTCATTATTTTCTTTCATCACTTTGTCCACCGGTAGGAGCAACCAACTAGCTTCATTATGTTCCCTGGTTCTCCACATATGGTCAAAGGTAATATGTATAAAGTTACTAAACTCCTTATCTCTCATAAATGATTAATCAGAAGTTTAAAATGCATTTATTTGCATAACTCTCTAAACAGTTCATGCCAAGGGCTATCAGTGTTTGCCATACTATTAGAAGTAGATTCCTTAGCATTTTGGGGTCTAATCAAATTAAGCAGTCAACTCTAGAAACCCCCAAACCGGTGAAGGAACTCCATCCTTAATATTGTTTCTCTAAAACCACTCCTGTTATCAACATCTGTATTAGTCAGGGTTCTCTAGAGGGACAGAACTAATAGAATACATATGAGAGTTTATTAAGTATTAACTCACATGATCACAAGGTCCCACAATAGGCCGCCTGCAAGCTGAGGAGCAAGGAGAGTCACTCTGAGTCCCAAAACCGAAGAACTTGGAGTCAGATGTTTGAGGGAAGGAAGCACTAAGCTCGGAAGAAAGATATAAGCTGGGATGCTAGGCCAGTTTCATCTTTTCACATTTTTCTGCCGGCTTTATATTCTAGCCTCACTGGCAACTGATTAGATGGTGCCAGCACACATTAATGGTGGGTCTGCCTTTCCCTGCCCACTGACTCAAATATTATTCTCCTTTGGCAACACCCTCACAGACACACCCAGGATCAATACTATGCATCCTTCAATCCAATCAGGTTGACACTCAGTATTAACCATCACCACGATAGCATTCTGTGTTTCTGTTTGCAGAAGTGCTTGAAAAGGACACTGTCACAAATCTATAAATATTTCTATCACCTTGAATTATTTTGTTTGTTTTTTTTTGTTTGTTTGTTTTTTGAGATGGAGTCTCTCAGTGTCACCAGGCTGGAGTACTGTGCTGCAAATTTGGCTCACTGCCACCTCCACCTCCTGGATTCAAGTGATTCTCCTGCCTCAGCCTCCAGAGTGACTGAGACTACAGGCATCCACCACCATGCCCGGCTAATTTTTGTATTTTTGGTAGAGACAGGGTTTCACCATGTTGGCCAGGATGGTCTCGATCTCTTCACCTCGTGGTCTACCGCCTTGGCCTCCCAAAGTGCTGGGATTACAGGCGCGAGCCACCAGGCCCGGCGCATTGAATTGCTTTTATATTGTTTTCTAAGAAACAAAAATTGAAATAACACCAAGGAAGTCTAAGTCTATGCCTGTTAGTCACTTACTATCAAGTATACTGAACAAATCACTTTGACTTACTTGTTTCATTTATCTGTAAGTGCGGGATCCATTACAATTAGATCTTAATTTTGGTGAAATTATGTATTTAAAAGAACACAAGATAGGGTAGACTAATTTATAATTCATAGTTTAGAGGTATCGGTGTGATATTAGGCTGTTTTTTATTCCCTAACAACAGAATGGAACAGAGTTGCAAAAAGAGAGTCAACAAAATTAAGCACACAAGTAAATAAGTAGGCTGTATTCTATTTAATAACTAATTACTTTTGACCAGCGGTGCTGTTTTTCTTCCCCCGTGACTTAAGAGAGCATAGTTGTGAAAAATGTAAATGTTGTTAAACTTCTAACATAGTGACTTAAAAAAAAAAAAAACTACCACAATTCTTGCGACTCTTCTGCTCTCACTGCTTTCATTTTTACCACTGCCATTCCTTTCCTAAACCATATCAATCCAGCTCTGTCTGCACCCCATTTCACTGAAACTGTTGTCACTTTGCTGATTCTTCCTATGTGCATGACTCTATTTTCGTTTTAGACTTGTATCATGGTTGCCACTTTTACCCTTTGGAACCTATTTTCTCATTGCATTTCCTATTTATTTTTCTTTGTTCTCTACATCTTTTGGATAATTCTTTCTCTGCTTTTTTTTTTTCTCTCTCTATTCTTCTCCTTTAATTGTGTAGGTCTCCAGGTGCCCATTATAAATATTCTTGACAGCCTTTTGTCAATGATATGCTTGTTTTTTTCGAAACAGAGTATCCACCCAGCTGATTAGACACCTACTCAACGTCGAAATCAGCTTTTCCATCCCCTACTGCCATTAAAAAGAGCTGTGTTCTTGTTCAGTACTTTTTTTTGCCATATCTAATTAGACCAAAAGCATATATACATCCAAGCTGAGAAAACGTGACTCTCTCTCTCTCTTTCTTTCTCTCTCTGTGTTTCTCTCTCTCCTTCTCAGCAAAATTCACACCCAGAGCTGGAAGACAGCCAGTCAGTTTTTGCTTTTTGACAAAATAGTAACAGGTAAATTTAGATAATGAGGGTTAACAAATGCTGGTAGGAGGATGGAGAGGCAGAAAAGGCTGGTGAGCAGTGATAGAAGCCATTTAGCAGATGCTTAAAAAAATAAATATGAGATATAGAAATAGAAAGTGCTTTTTATGTTTTTGATCTCTCTTCAAGTACTGATTTCTTTCCTGGAATTTTGGGATAAACATTTTCTAATGTATGTATGTTCACTGTATTTTCTTAAACAACAGACTATTTGTTTTTATTAAATTCACTGAAAACAATCTTAACGTTGTAGTGTTTTCAACTATAGTTGACATATTTTCAGGCATGTATTTTCACACACACACACACACACAAACACATATATATATGGATATATAAAAGTAATTATATATATCACCTGGACTATAGGTTATTTCAAATAGAAATGTCAGCAATTCAAACTTATGATGCTACTGAGATTTCTCATTTTTCTTTTTACCTTCATCTCTCTCTTTGTAACTACAATCCCTTCGCTCTAAATGGTAATGCCTTTATTCAGCCCAGTAGAAGAAAAGGTACGGCCATTTTCGTATTAAGAAAGTGGCCTGAATGTTTTCATAGAATATCAGAGAGAGGTGATGAAGCTGCAGATCTGTGTCAGAAAAAAAGAACCCACCGCCAGGATTATTAGCAACTGACTGCATAGAGTTTGCAAATAGTAGTTGTGGAAACATTGTCTGAAATATAAAACTTATAAAGCATGTACTTAAAGAAAAGTTGCAGCAAGGTCAAACAACAACAGAGTTTAGTATTTTCTGCAATTAATAGAAAAACAGATATCATCTATCTTTCCACTTTTCTTCTATAACCGCATCACATAAAAATGGAAAGAGTTGACATTTAAGATGGATTCACCTAAAATACAGCTTCTGTGTACAGTATACAAAGCTAATTTGGGTGCCCTGACAGAGGTGGCTTCCCAACAAGTTGGGAATATGCAGACTTTTACATGGGGGATTGAAGACTTTTACATCTATATCAGAAGAAAAAGCATATAGAGGGTCGTGGCTAACAGAAATGACTTTAATTCATGCCATTTTCCAGTAGGATTTCAAGGAAGGAGATTGCCATAGAATTGTGAACATGCTCTTCTTATACGTATATATGTTATGGTTCAAAGAAAGATAAATCCAACATATGAATGCCCTGTCTTTTGGGTAAAATGTAGGAGGCAGCAATTCCCAGTAGCGCTAACGAGGCTAACATAAAAGAGCATGTAGATTGATACAAAATGGAAAGCTCTTCTGCTATCTTGCAAAGGAAGCTGGCATATTACCTCGGTTGGGTTTGTTCAAGAGAAGAAGCTTTTTCCCTGCTTATGTTGTACCCTCCAATATTCCTATAATGACCCATCAAGTTCAATGACAAAAGAGTAGAAGGAAAAGTTTAAAGGCTTCCAATTCAACCTCACTAAGGGATGCAGAAAGAACATCTACCAGTTTTTACAATTTTGTTCTTTGTCTCCTGGAGCTGGAATCTCTTCCTGAACTCCCACTTCCTTTCCCATCATTTTTAATCTGAGCTCCAATTTTTCTTCTCATCAGTTTTAACCTCTAAACAGGTGACTTATGCTTCTTTTAAATTGTAAATCTGCCTTTTCTATCCTGGTGAATGCCTATGGTCTTGAGGTCTCCCCCCTTTTTTTTTTTTTTTTTCTGGTCCACTTTATAGACTAAGCAAATACTTGTTGAATAAATTGGTAATTTTACAGGGGGGAAAAAGCATAGGCAGTTATCTTGCATGTGGCTGAAAATATTTCTAGGGCATGCTTATCAGGATCTGACTTAAGACAGACTTTATGTGACGTATACAAAATGAAGTTTGTGGAAAACTTGGAAGCACTTCACAAAGTAGACATTTGTCATCTAGAGTAGCCAACTGCCTGTGAGAGTTTCTTATGACATACTGCATGCATTAGATGAC
>NW_012102465.1:2416618-2419123 GCF_000951045.1 Mandrillus leucophaeus | reverse complement strand
ATCAGAAGAAAAAGCATATAGAGGGTCGTGGCTAACAGAAATGACTTTAATTCATGCCATTTTCCAGTAGGATTTCAAGGAAGGAGATTGCCATAGAATTGTGAACATGCTCTTCTTATACGTATATATGTTATGGTTCAAAGAAAGATAAATCCAACATATGAATGCCCTGTCTTTTGGGTAAAATGTAGGAGGCAGCAATTCCCAGTAGCGCTAATGAGGCTAACATAAAAGAGCATGTAGATTGATACAAAATGGAAAGCTCTTCTGCTATCTTGCAAAGGAAGCTGGCATATTACCTCGGTTGGGTTTGTTCAAGAGAAGAAGCTTTTTCCCTGCTTATGTTGTACCCTCCAATATTCCTATAATGACCCATCAAGTTCAATGACAAAAGAGTAGAAGGAAAAGTTTAAAGGCTTCCAATTCAACCTCACTAAGGGATGCAGAAAGAACATCTACCAGTTTTTACAATTTTGTTCTTTGTCTCCTGGAGCTGGAATCTCTTCCTGAACTCCCACTTCCTTTCCCATCATTTTTAATCTGAGCTCCAATTTTTCTTCTCATCAGTTTTAACCTCTAAACAGGTGACTTATGCTTCTTTTAAATTGTAAATCTGCCTTTTCTATCCTGGTGAATGCCTATGGTCTTGAGGTCTCCCCCCTTTTTTTTTTTTTTTTTCTGGTCCACTTTATAGACTAAGCAAATACTTGTTGAATAAATTGGTAATTTTACAGGGGGGAAAAAGCATAGGCAGTTATCTTGCATGTGGCTGAAAATATTTCTAGGGCATGCTTATCAGGATCTGACTTAAGACAGACTTTATGCGACGTATACAAAATGAAGTTTGTGGAAAACTTGGAAGCACTTCACAAAGTAGACATTTGTCATCTAGAGTAGCCAACTGCCTGTGAGAGTTTCTTATGACATACTGCATGCATTAGATGACTGTGATTCTGAATTTCAGATACTGATGTGTTTAGGCTGCCTCAGACATGGACTACTCTAGTTAGAACACTACCAAGGGAACTGTAATAGAAATGTACTTACTTACTTATGGCTACCTATCTCCCAAGTCCAAAGTCATACTCATTAGAAATAAGTATCTTGAGTGCAAAGCTAGCATTCTAGTTCAGAACCAGAACACAGGAGCTATACATAACTAGCCTACTTCGTTATATCTGTATATAAGCTACACATCTATGTATAATTTTAGTATTTTTTCATTACAAAAAAAAAGTGCTTTAAGACATCTCAGACTAAACTAGAATGAAGACAATTAAGGGTTTCACAAGTTTCTTGTATTGAGAAACTCACTATATGTCATTCAGTATTTATTATATGTATTTTATTTGTGTGTCTATGTTTACTATTTCTACGTTACACTGTTTTTAATATAAAATACATTTCTCAATGCTTTTTAATTGCTTTGATTAATATGTATATAATAATATCATCTAAATATTAACATTCATTACAGCTAATACATAAAACTGAACTGATTGGGACACACTAGAATGTCTATACCATGTAAGGACACTGTCCATATTGTTGTAATTAGGTTATATGTGTCTGCTCATACTACCTATTTTGATATATGAAAATTTGTTAATGGGACAAAAGCTCATAGAACTTGTTAGAAATTTTATATATTAGCAAACAAATATTGGATGAAAGTTATTACAGCCAGTTTCAAAAACAATTGTAATTATTTTAGAGAATGTGTTTAAACATTTTGAAGTGTTTTCAGATAAAATGCTTCCAAAACTTTGTTTTCCATTTAACATTTATTAAGTATCTAAGTTACACTGACTTTCAAATTAATGTTTTTATTAATTAAAGGTCTCCAGAAAGCTTTCTATTATGAAGCTGTTTAGCTGCTTAGGAATCAAATGGGTATGGTTAAGTATAAGGAAGAGGTACAAATATCTATTGTTTTCTACATTTTACACTTTTCATATCTGCTCAGCATTTTCCTCTTTATCTAAAATATGCTACCAGTGGTGATGAGATATATGGTATACATAACACATTTACAAAGAATCTTAGCTTTAGGAATATACCCTAATGTTTTCAAATAATGATATTATTGCGTTCTATTGGTAGTTAAGAAAAAAATGTTTACTTATATCATATACATGGCTATAATTGGATAATTATAAACATTAATATTTGTCAGAATAAGATTAATCATAGGATTATTGGCCAGGCCCGGTGGCTCTTGCGTGTAATCACAACACTTTGGGAGGCCAAGGCAGGCAGATCACGAGGTCAGGACATCTATACCATCCTGGTCAACATGGTGAAATCCCGTCTCTAATAAAAATACAAAAAATTAGCTGGGCGTGGTGGCACGTGCCTGTAATCGCAGCTACTTGGGAGGCTGAGGCAGGACAATCGCTTGAACTGGGGAGTCAGAGGCTGCAGTGAGCCAAGATCACACCACTGCACTCTAGCCTGGTGACAGAGTGAGACTCCATCTCAAAAAAAAAAAAGTTATAGGATTAT
>NW_012102465.1:2376661-2416548 GCF_000951045.1 Mandrillus leucophaeus | reverse complement strand
TTGTATTTTATAAGTTTTGTCTTTTTTGTCACCTTCACATTAAAAACAAGGTTTTAGCTAATGTAATGTTATTTTAACCATAACATGCAACATTGACAGAGTGAGACTCCATCTCAAAAAAAAAAAAAGTTATAGGATTATTGTATTTTATAAATTTTGTCTTTTTTTTGTCACCTTCACATTAAAAACAAGGTTTTAGCTAATGTAATGTTATTTTAACCATAACATGCAACATTGTCAGTAATGTAGATGTGATTGTAGTTCATTTTTTCTTCTCCAATTATGGATGATATCAACAATAATAATTCTCTGGAGAGAAAAATGAAACCTTCTCAAAGTATTAAGTGGTAGTTGTTATTTAACTTTTTGACTGAGTAATGGGGTAGAATATAATGTTTAATATCCAGCTATACCAATTTAAATTTTTCTCAAATGATAATGCACTACAGGGAGAGCCCTGACTTTTATCAGAGTTAACTTTTGCCCCATTCTTGTTTCAGAGATAGCTCTTTCTGTATGCAGTGCTAATTGCCTAATTAAATATTATGAGGACAAAATGTGGTGAAGTAAAAATTGCACAGTATTTAGAACTCCAATATCTGAAATATAACTCAGCTTTATGATTTTTTTCTAACAAACCCAAATGTTTCTAAGTCATAGCTTCTTGCTTTGTAATATGGGGGTACTGGGGCCTACCTTACGTGTTTGCTTTGGTTCTCAAATAAAATATTATCAATTCATAAATTTGTTTCTTTATTTTAAATTAGTTTATTCAATCTATCTTTATGAATACCTATATTGTACCAAGCACCATATGAAGTTCCAGGAAAACTTATATGAGACATCTACTGAATAACGTAATATTAATTAATATTATAAATTCATAATCACATAGGTTATACATATTAAAAGGCCTAAATTTTTCCCACTTAGGGCAATGGAGAGCATACCAGCTATCATTAAATGGATTATCCTATGTTTGATATTATATAACCTAAAAATTTGAACTAGTTGTATTTCTCTGGCTCCAAAAAACAAAACAAAACAAAACAAAACAAAAATAGAAAATAAACTCACCTGAGAATTCCCCAAAATACTTTCTGTTCTTTTATAATGTGTCAAAGAGTTTAGTGAAAGATTTGTAATGCACTTGAGATTTTGTTAAACAAATTTGTAACAATTGGGCAGCCATCCCACAAAAAGAAATTGGAATTAATATATAAAAATCGTATTCATCCTTTTTATGGTTTTCTAGATGGAGTTTGCATATAAATTACATTAAAGTTGATGCCTATTCATTTAAAAGCCAATACTCTAAAAGGTTCCACTATATATTAGAAATAGTAAGTATGGTATATTATAGCATCATCATGATGGAGATAGAAAAGGTCATTTATTATGGTAATAAGTCAAATAATAAAATATAACCTATGTTGGAGCTTGAGGATTAAAATATATTTTATGTCAATTTAAAACAGTAAAATCCAGGCATTTAAAGTTTATGCTAAACTAAGATAGAGAATTAACCTCACTAAGAATAAAGTGCAAAGTCCTGTCAGGAGTTCAGTAGAGCTAAGAGAGAGTTGAGCTGCCAGTTGTTGATACTGCCAATTGAGCAAGCCAAAATGAAAGTAATGGTCAAGCTTTTAATCACTTACTGCATTAGTACAAGTGATAGTAAAAGAGACCAAATCAAAGAAAGTGCCAATTTCTCCCCCTTCCAGTTCCCCCCAACCCAGAACAGCACGAGGTTGAGGGTCAGGTGGATCAGCACCGTGGAAAAGTACTGAGTATACGGGCATATCCTGGAGATAGTGCAGGTTTTGTTTAGACTACTGCAATAAAGTGAATATCCCAATAAAGCAAGTCAGACAATTTTTGTAGTTTCCCAGTGCATATAAAAGTTACTATATATTCACTATTCCAAAGTTTATTAACATGTAATAGCATTATGTTTAAAAAGCTATACATACCTATTTTTAAAATATTGTTTAAAAAACTGACACAGAGACATGAGCACATGCTGTTGGAAAATGGCATCAGTGTAGGTTTGCCACAAAACCTTCAATTTGTAAAAAACACAATTATCTGCAAAGCACAATAAAGCAAAGCACAATAAAATGAGATGTGCTTATACTATCAGGGTGGAGGAAATTTCAAGGTTCCCTCTCTCATCCAGTAAGGTCTCCTCAGAGGCTCCCAAGGAAGGCCACGGCCAGCAGAAAGCTCCAGATACAAAGACCTCTGAACCCAGCCTCCTAGTTTAGGAATGCAAATATGCATAAAAGCAAGGGCAGTCAGGGACACCTGAGTCCTTGACTGCAACTCCCTTCTGAGATCGCAGCGCATTGACTGGATCCTTTGGTGTGGGAAGGGCCAGTTCCCCCAAGAGCCCTGCCAGGTAAAGTCTTTGTAATTGTCTGTTTGAGCCAGAAAAATATCATATATCGGTTTATTCAAGCAAGGGCTGCTCAATCCTGTTTAATCCCTGGAGTCCTAGAGATTCATACATGTCACTGAGACTCGTTGCTTGTATTTATACATACCATGCTATGGTTTGAACTTTTGTCTTCTCTGAAATATATGTTGAAACTTAAATCTTCAATGAAACAGTATTTAGACATGGGGCATGCAGGGGAATAATTAGGCCTTGAGGGCTCTGCCCTCCTAAATGAGATTAATGTCTAATAAAAGGCTTGAGGGAACTAGTTGGCCTCTTTTGTCATTCAATCCCATCTGCCATGTGAGGATATCATGTCCAAGGCACCACTGTAGAAGAAGAGACCAGGCACTCACCAGAAACCAAAGCTACTGGCACCTTGATCTTGGACTTCTCAGCCTCCAGAATTGTGAGAAACATATTTCTATTATATATAAATTACCGTCTCTGTATAGCATACAAATGGACTAAGACATACCTAATTCTAATTGTCTTTCTTGTTTATAGCAGACATTTGTTGTTCAAAAGGGATATTTCTGCATATTTTCAGAGGTATATCATGACCCTTCTTCCTAATCTTGCATACCCATGAGAAAAGGTCAGTTTTTGCGGTAAAATCACCTTGCTGTATTTCCATTCCACTTCTCACTTCTTCTACTGATTGTTTTGATTGTTTACAATGTATCTATTTATCTTTTTGGGGGGCTGGTGTTAACCAAACAACTGACTGAATTTAGTCTAAAGTCCTCAGAGAGGTACCATGAGCCTAGGATTGGTGTATTGAGGTCATGGTATGGCAATTGACAGAATGATAAATGAGATATAACTTAGTTTAAGTCTCGACATTCATCACACATTTCTCTAGTTCCTCTCATGGAAACTACTAAATAGTTTCACAGTTGGAAAAAAAAAGTCTATCTTTTCATATGAACCTTAAATGCTTTTGATCCATCAGTGACACTCCAATGTATTTAAAATAGAATTCCAAATTCTTAATATGCCCTACAAGGCAATATATTAAATGATCCTGACCAACCTACCTAAATCTTATCCCATTCTCAGCCTCTGTCCCTATACAACAACACTGGACTAGGAGCTAGTTAGCATTCAGTAGATCTATTATATGTTTAATGAAGAAATAAATAAAAGTAGCATAATTAGTGAAAAAATTCTGTGTGATATATGGAACATACCTTCATATATATTTATTAAATTTCATAGGGATGACTTCAAAGATACGTTACCTTATTTGACAAAATCTTCAGACACTAAAATTACTATAAAATTAAGCAACTGAAGCTGAATTGTAAACATAATTGCAAAATTAAGGTTATTTTAATTAAGATTTTTAGTTTTAGATAATTTTGGATTTGCAAACAATTTAAAGAATTAATGCAGTGAGATCCTGTGTATATTTTACTCAGCTTCTGCAATGTAATGTCTTGAAAAACTGTGTATGATATTACAATCAGAATATTGACGCAGATGCAATCAAAATGAAAATATTTTCATTATGACAAGAATTTCTCCCATTTCTTTGTATAGAGACTCTCATCTCTCACGTGTTTCCAGCACCTTCTTAACCCATGGCAGTTACTAATATGTTCCCCAGTTGTATAATTTTATCATTTCAAGAATGTTATATAAATGGAACCATGCAATATGTAACCATTTGGGTTGCATTTTTTTGTTTCAAACAGCATGATTCTATGGAGATTCACTGAGGTTGTTGTGTATGTCAGTTGTTTATTATTCCTGAGTGGTGCTCCCTGGTATTGATATACTGCTGTTTGTTTAACCATCCACCATTAAAGGACATCTGGGTTGTTTGCAGTTTGAAGCTGTTATAAACAACGCTATAAACATTCATGAACGGGTTTTTGTTTATCTTTATTTCTCTATAATAGAAGCACAGGAGTGCAATTGCTGGGTTCCATGGTAGATGCATGTTTAGTCTTTTTGCTTGTTTATTGTTATTTTTGTCTTTGTTTAAATAAACTCTCAAGGCTGGTCTGAAGGTAGTGAGTTATTTCAAGTGATTGTTCACAGTCAGTTACAGATTGAACTCCTTGTTCCACTCTTTCCCCTCGTCTTACTACTGCACTTGACTGGTCATAATAAATAAACAAATCAACTACCAAACTATTTTTTCCGTAGTAGCTGTATCATCTTACATTCCTACCAGCAAAGTATGAGAGCTCCAGTTGTTCCATAGCCTCTTCAGAATTTCATGTCTCACTATTTTTTATTTTAGAAATTCTCATAGGTTTTTAGTGATAGCTCACGCATGGTTTTAATTTGCATTTGCCTAATGGCTACTGAAGTTGAATATATTTTTATGTGGTAATCTGCCATTGTCTATATGCCTTCTTTGTTGAAATGTTTCTTCATGTCTTTTGTCAATATTCAAATTGCTTTGTTGGCTCCTACAATTTAGTTTTGAGAGTACTTTCTACCTTCTAGACACTAGTCCTTTGTGGATATGTGGTTTGCAAGCATTTTCTTTCACTCAATGGCTTGTCTTTTCATACTCTACAGGATCTTTCGCAGAGAAAAGTTTTTAATTTTGATGCAATCCAATTTATATTTTTTTCTTTTATGACACACAGTACTAACTTCACATCTAAGAATTTTCTGCCTAGCCCTACATACTGAAAATTTTATACTATTTTTTCTCACTTTTATGGATTTATATCTTACATTTAAGTCTGTGATACATTTCAAGTTACATTTTGCTTAATATGAGATTAAGGTTGGGTATTCTTTGCCTTCCTGTTTTTTATTATTATTATTACAGATTTTCATTTACTCCAGCACCGTTTGTTGAAGAGGTTCTTTCCTCCATTGGATCACTTTTCACTTTTGTCAAAAATTGTTGGTGATATTTGTGTGTTTATTTCTGGGTTCTCTAGTCTTTTCCACTGTTCTATGTGATATCTACCCCTCTGCCAATACCAAACATTCTTTATTACTTTAGTAATATAGGAACTCTTGAAATTGAAAGAATGACACTTCTTGAAATTGGAAGAATGACACTTTATTCTTCTCTTTCAAAATTGTTTAGCTATTCTAGTCCCTTGCTTTCCATATAAATTTTGTAATTTTCTTAATCACGTCTAAAATTCTTACTGGGATTTCCTGGAAATTGTGTTAAAACTATAAATCTGTATGTCAATTTTGGGAGGATTACTATCTTCACTATTTTGAGTTTTCCAATCCATGAAAATGCTAAGTTTCTGCATTATTTAGATCTTTGATTTCTTTCATTGTGTGTAGTTCTCAGCATACATGTTCTGTATATGTTTTACACCTAATTATTTCGTATACTTAAGTATTTCCTTTTTTCACATGATTGTGTTATTATGCTTTTAATTTTTCTTTTAGTATGTTCAGTGCTAATACATAAAAATGGAATTTATTTTTGTATGATCAACTTGTATTTGAATACTCATTTATTAGCAGTAGGAGAGGAGAATTTGTCAGTTTTTTGTTTTTTGTTTGTTTTGTATTCCTTGATATTCTCTACATACAAAATCATGTCATCTGTAATGAGGGGCAATTATATTTCTTTCTTCTGATCTATATAACATTTATTTTATTTTCTTGCTTTTGTGAACTAATTATAACTTCTAGCAGTGAATCGAATAGAATGGTAAGACTAGACATCATTGTCTGTTGATCATAGAGGAAATTTCAGTTTTTCACCATTAAGCACAAAGTTAACTGTAGTTTTATTTTATATTTTATCTATTGATAATTTTTAAATTTTTGGTTAACTTAAGGAAGTTCCCTCTATTCAAGTTTGCTGAAAGGTTTTGGTTGTTTGATATTTGCTGTTGTTGCTGTGTTTGAGTGTGTCATTCCGTCACCCAGGCTGGAGTGCACTGGCACGATTAAGGCTTATTGCAGTCTAGGCCTCTCAGACTCACTTGATCCTCCTACCTCAACATCCCAAGTAGATGGCACTACCAGTGTGTGCCAACACACCCAGCTAATTGTTTCATTGTTGGTGATGGTGGTGTTATTGTTGTTCGCTTTGTTGTTGTTGTTGAGACAGGGTTTCACTATGTTGGCCAGGATGGTCTCCGACTCCTGGGTTCAAGTGATTCATCTGCCTTGGCATCCCAAAGTACTGGGATTATAAGGATGAAGCACCACTCCCAGCATTTTTTTGATATTTTTTAAATCATGAATGAGTGTTGAATTTTGTCAAATGCTATTTCTGAATTGATCGATATGATCATGGAATTTTTCTTTCTTACTTAGACTATTACTCTGATGAATTGCACCACTGAAATAAACCTTTTACCCCTGAAATAAACCCTATTTGATCATGATGTATGACTTCTTATATATTGCTGAATTCTATTTTCTTATATTTTGTTATGGATGTCCGCATCCACGTCAATAAGGGATATTGGCCTGTGGTTTTCTCTTTTGCACTCTTACTCGTTTTAAGGCACTGGGGTAATACTTAGCTTCATAAAATGAATCGGAAAATGCCCTCTACTCTTCTATTTTTTTTTAATAGATAAAATAAAATTGATATTAATTCTGTCCTGTTTAAAAGAATTCCTAGTGAAACCATAGGAGTTTGGAGAATCTGTTTTGAAAACTTTTAAATTATGAACTGAACTTCTTTAATAGTTTTAGAACTATTCAAAGTACTTATTTCATATTGAGTTAAATGTGCTTTTTTGAGGAAGTAGTCCCTTTTGCTCAAGTTATCAAATTTGCATATGTAGACTTGTTTTATGTCATCATTATGCTTTTGAAATCCGCCAGAGTCAGTAATAGTAGCCATTTAAAAAATTACAGGCATTAGTAATTTGTGTTCTCATTCATTTTTAAAATCAGTCTTGCTAGAAGTTTGTCAGTTTTATTGATCTTTATGGTGGACCATCTCTTCATTTCATTAGCATTTTCCATTTATTTTTCTGTTCTTAATTTCATTGATTTTTTTATTTTTTTTTATCTTCAAGATTTCTTTCTTCTTCATGATTTGGGTTTAGTTTTCTCTTCTTTATTAGGCAGTTGTCTAAAAGTTGTCCAACTTACTACACTCCTTCTTTCCTGATCCTCTCAAGAGAGAACAGGCAGTCCTTGAGGCATTGATTTTCTCCTCCTTTTGGAATTTCCAGATTTCGGATTTCTTTAGCTGTGAGTCTGGTGCATGAGGAACACAGAAAACTCGCATCTGTCTTGTTAATTTGAGGCCTGCACTTTTCAGTGTCTTCTTCTGTTTGTTTGACATATGATGTCAAGGTTTTATGTTTGTCCTTAGCAGGAGATGTAAGGAAAAGTATTTCTTTTCAAAAAATGACATCTTCTTTGAAATATCTTTGACATATCTTCTTCAAAGAAGTGTCTTCTATTTTCTGTTTAAGAATAGAACATTTTGATCTTTGCTACATTTCATAGAATAAATGCAACAAATTAAGTACATTTCCCTTAGGTATGAAGTATGAAGTTAATTTACTATGCAGATAAAGAAGTAAATGGAACTGAATTATAATTTACAAGACACAAAGTCAGAGGGAATTTGGTTTTTACCAGTAGTTGTTTTTCACACATTAAAATACATATGTAAGCAAACTTGACTGGGGGAAAAAAAGAAAGCTATTACGCAGGGAAGTAAGCTTACAAGTAAGCCTGCTAAAGCATTTTAAGAGAAACAAAATGGAAAATTATACTTAAATTCACCCTGTGGTAGTTAGACTGATGCACCTTTTTGGGCAAAAAGTTTATAAAGTTATTTGCTATGCAAGCATGTTTTATGAAAGACTTCATGTTTTTCCCTACTACTTAAGAGATACCTTTGTATTCATCTTAGTGGTCATATTTCAGTTTTGAAAGCAGTAAGAATGTTAGAATCTGTTGGTGTCCATCTAAAAAAGTTTTACTTCTTATTTGTCCACATTCCTTTGTATATCTTTGTCTTTCAACCATAGTACTTACCCATTTATGGTAGCGGTTTTAGTTATTAAAAAGTGTCTATAAGGTGTTTATTTTAAAAATAATTTTCCTTTGTTTTTGTAGTATTCTTTAAGTTGTCTAAAGCGGGTAGAGAAGGAACAAATGAATATAATGCTTGCTAAAAGACAACATAAATAGCAGGCACACAACTAAAGCATCTATGCCAACTGAATGAAAACCATATATATGTGTATGCATGTCTATATCCAGATTTAATTATTTTACTTGAATCAGAGTAAGGTTTGAGAGCTGATCTGGTTCAACATTCTCTCAAGAGGTTCTTCATTCTTTTTGGCTTCATATCATCAAAATGCATCTTGGGAATGATATTAAAATGGCAAAAGGCCAGACCCTTTCCCCAACCAAAAATATCAGCATTAGAGTGGGCCTGTAGATAAAGGTACAATTTTAATTTTTTCCAATGTCTACTGGTTGATAAGAATATTGCATACATTTGGAATAACATTGTTTAAAAATTCAAATTCATATTGGCAAGCAGTTTTGAAATGTCTTATAATTAAAATTCCTCTCCATATTATATAATGATGGTCTCAGGTAATAGTGTAGATGGAATTGTTATGCCCAGACTGTTTATTCCCCGAAGAAGACCACCAGAGTCCAGAGTCAAAGCTAAGCAGCAAGGATCTTTATTACAGGTTCAAACCTGGAACTCTCACTCGCTCGCGAAACGAGACGGGCAGGAGAGCTCCCCCACTGAGCTCCGAGCAGTGTTATATAGTCTAAGAAAAGTGGGCATAGAGTTATTATACAAATCAGATATATGATTGGCTAGTGTTCGAACAAGGCGATTTGGCTAACTATGATTGGTTCCCGCCATTTCTGATATTTCGGTTCAACCTTTGAGGCGGGAGAGCAGGTTTATGGCAGCAAGAGTTTATCTTACTTAAACACGTCTTGTGACCTTGCCTCAGAACTTACAAAATCTCTGGTATGTGCAAAACAAAATCTCTGGTACATGCAGAAAAACAGGTGCTCACAGAACTTACGAAATCTCTGGTATGTGCAAAGATTAGAGAGCAGAACAAAGGTGTAGCGGGGGCGGCGGGGGGGGCGGGTACACATCTATCTTTGTGTCCTTTCAGAATACAGTAAAAGTATGCTAAACACTTTTTATGGTATCCAAGGAAGATAATAGACCAGGTAAGTCTCAGAGGGAAAATGATTGCCTGCAGTAGATAATTATGTGCAAAAGACTGCCTGTCACATAGATGATTACAAATGACAATGGAATTAGTAGACTCCTCAGGTCATGGAGAGTTGTTTGCCAATGGCTGGGCAGACTCAGAAGGAAAGTAGTATTGTTCTGAAATTCATGTATCTGCCTAAGCATATTCTTATTTATTCCCTCTTTTACTCAATATACACTAAAAATCTGTGTACGCAGGGTGTGGTTTCAGATGTAAACAAAATTATGAGTGTTTCTCTGCTCTCAAATAGCTTAGAAACTTTCGTGACTTTTACTGTATGCCATATAGAATAGCACATGGGGAGATGCCTAAGATTAAAAGAAAACACATAAATAATGTAGGCAAATAAAATTCTGAAAGGAAAATGAGACCTTCCTGGAGCCAGTAATATTTAGGATAAATGACAATTACAATGCATAGAAGTCAGATGTGCAAAAAGAAGCAGGTAAGTAATCCAGGTAGTAGGGTTCTCAGCCTTGGCACTATTGAGGTAGTGGAAAATTAATTATTCATTGTGGGGACTGTTTTATGTCTCCAGACATTGAAAAACTGGCTCCACGTGTTAGAGTTGCCAGATTTTGCAAGTAAAGTAGTTTAGCAAATAAAAAATAAAACACCACTTAAATTTGAAATTCAGAAAAACAAAAATAACTTAGCACAATTATGTCCCATATTAACCATTGTCTGAAAATCAAATTTAACTTGCCTGGCTGTAATTTATCTGGCAATTCTAACTGGAGGATTAAGTGACCACTGGCTGCAAACCACTGAGTTAGAGGAAAAGCAAGACCAGATTTCACATGTGGGAATTCACTAGCTGTGTTTGAGGAACAATGAATTGACTAGGTTTCAGCATAACTTTTTAAATAAGTGTGTATCTCCTATGTACTTGCCTAGCTAAGATTGTTCTTGGTAGAGGGCAAAGAGTAGGGAATAGAAAATGCAAAAATTTCCCTGCATGGTGGAAATTATGTTAAAGTAAGGTGAAGACAGTAAAAACACAGCTGAGTAAATTATGACTCACTGGTCAGTATAAACCAGATTTTGTTGCTACAGGATCAAACAACCCCCAAAATTTCTATGACTAAGAACAGCAAACATACATTTTGTTGTTGTTTGTGACATGCACGTCCGTGTGAAGAGACCACCAAACAGGCTTTGTGTGAGCAATAAAGCTTTTTAATCACCTGGGTGCAGGCGGGCTGAGTCCAAAAAGACAGTCAGCAAAGGGAGATAAGGGTGAGGTCGTTTTATAGGATTTGCGTAGGTAAAGGAAAATTACAGTCAAAGCGGGGTTGTTCTCTGGCAGGCAGGAGTGGGCGTTACAAAAAGCTCACTAGGGGAGCTTTTTGAGCCAGGATGAGCCAGGAAAAGCAATTTCACAAGGTAATGTCATCGCTTAAGGCAAAGACTGGCCATTTTCACTTCTTTTGTGGTGGAATGTCATCAGTTAAAGCACGGCAGGGCCTTTTTCACTTCTTTTGTGATTCTTCAGTTACTTCAGGCCATCTGGGCGTATATGTGCAAGTCACAGGGGAGGTGGACATGTGAGTCACAGGGGATGCGATGGCTTGACTTGGGCTCAGAGGTCTGACAGTTTGCTTGCTTGTTTGTTTCTTCCCTGTTCCTGTGTTTCATGTCCATCACAACGGTTGGCTGTAACCATGCTTCACATCGCCTTCACTCCAGCTCCAAGGTTGATAGAGAAGTCTCCATCTGCAACACTCCTGCTTTTTTGGAGTCAGGAAAATGAGAGTGCAGCAAAACATAGGCTGACTCTTCAAGGTTTCACTCACATTTCATTAACCAATGCAACCACATTGCCCTAAGTAGAGGGTGAATGTGTAATCCCCCCACCAGTAAGTGTAAAAACTACAAAATGTTAACAATATATTGTAAGTTAAGGATCACGATATCTTGGATTTTTTTCCCACAAAAAGGAGCATGAGATATGGAGTTGGATTTCGTAGTTTTTATAATATGTCACTCCAGAAAATTAGAATCAGGCTGTGTGGAGAGTGAGACAGAGAAGGAGGAAAGAACTATCATGAGAACATCCTACAGAGTTCACTGTGCTGCTTTGGGCAAGGGGGGTTTGTACTTTCTTTGCTGGCACTTCCCGGGTAGCATCAAGAATATTTATTAGGGATTGTCTACTAAGAAAGAGAGAATGCTAGAGCATTTCTCCACCGGCTCTGCTCCCCAGTGAGTGACACCAAATAAGAGGGGAGGAATACCATCTACCATGTATGGAGTTTCTGATTCAGGCTGGTAAGTGATACTGAGATAAAGGGAAAACAAAACCAAGGAACAGAATAGCAATGAATATACAACAAAGGCAGTGGACATTTGATTTTTTATGATATTTATTGGATGGTTAGGAGAGGTGACATTTGAGGAAAATTCCGAAAGCAATGCAAGAGATCTTCACGGATATATCGGGGGAAAAAGAATCCAGGCAGAGCAATAGCAGTTACATGTGGGACATTCAGGCAACTGGAGCTGGAATGCTGCCAGGGAGAAGGACCGTTGTAAAATACTAGGTCAAAAGGACAGTAAGGGCCGAGAGATCATGTAGATCAATGTAGGCCATTGTAAAGATTCAGGATTTACTCCAAGTGAGATTGGGAGCCATTGGAAAATTTAAAGCAGAAGAGTGACATTATCTAACTAATTTTTAAAGAATACTCTTGCTGCTGTGCTGAAATACACTGTAAAAGGGCAAGATCAAAAGCAGAGAAACTAGTTCAAAGGCAAGGACAATAACAGAAGTGAGGATCACACATTCAAAGAAGGTGGTAGCAACAGAAGCAGTGGAAAGTCTATAATCTGGATATATTATGAAAATACAACGTTTGGTTTTGCTGATGAATCTGTGTGTGATGTCAGATAAAGAAAATAATCAACCTAAGTAATCCACAAGCTGAAGTTCCCATTGAATTTAAGAAGACCTCAGAAGATTTAGGAGTTGAGCGTAAGAGGCTTTTGTCCTAGTCATTCTGAGTTTGAGATGCTTACTAGACATCTAAAGGGAGAAGTGTTATAAGCGTTTGAAAATGAAGAGAGATTCAAGCTAGAAGTATAAAATGTAGAATTTCAATGTGTTAGTTGACTTAAATCATGAGATTCAGTGAAATGATAAAAAGAGTAAGGTAAGAAAGACATAATTTTTTTTTTAATCTTTTAATTCCCCTGGAGAAACAAACGTTATCTTGACTATTGTATGTGTCTACCAAAAGCTAAAAATAATTGTTTCTAGAAACACACAAAAATCAGCTGTTCCTATACCAGTACTATTCTGTATTATAATATTTGCTTCAGAGAATAGGGAAAGATATAACCTGTGTGAATTATGCCAAAGATAAAAAGTGTGTTCACATAAATAACTGTGATTGATATTTTAAAATGTTACTTTTTATTTCAAATTTGCAATACTTTTATTATGGGGAGACAATTCTCCATAGATCTCTTACATTTTGGCACATCTTTTGAATGGACTGTCATTCTTTCGGTTTATCTTTTTTAATATGATTATGTAGCAAAAAATCTTGAAATTCTGCTATAGTGTGTTTCTCCTGAGCAAAGGTCAGGCATGCTTTGTTGCATGTTTTAATAGCTTCAGGCTCCTCAGGTCTGAATTCCCCTCAGACAATGCAACCCACTCTAGGTCCAGGTTGAACCTGGCTCTTCTTGCATTGCCTTGCATAATCAGGGCCTTAGGAAACCAGACCAAAACAATCCTCATACATTGGCTATTGCTTTTACTGAGGACTAAAGTCCTTTGTCTCTGACCCAGGATACTTGTGTCGTCTGCTAGTATCTATGAAACTGTAGCTGGTTACCTTGACAAGTTGTACTCTGAGTCAATATCTCATACTTTTTACAGTTCTAAATAGTTGTCCACTTTGCTTCTCAGTGATCTGATGTGTCTCTAAGAAGCTGCGGCAAAATGTCATTTCCTCTTCACTCACCCTCAGGATTCAGACACTTTGGAGATCTCTGCTATTGAGAATATGTATCTTTCGAGGCTCCAGAGCAGAAACTCTCAATAAAGTTAGGATTCTTCAGACCTCTCTAATCCCTGCCCTACATCCCTTCCCCCAGGGGTCAGGTTCTGTGACCCTGAGCTCTGCTACCATGCTACAAGATTATTCAAAAGCCCATGAATATCCCCCGTCTTTCCTGTGGTTTACTTTTGACCTGTGGCACCAGAAGCAAAGAAGACATTGAGGTGCAGAAGGACACCCATCGCTCAATCTTCTAAGCAGTTTTCTGTAGTAGAACACATTTTTAGCCACCTCATACCCATTAACATCTGGATCATGCTAGAAAACCTCTAAGGCTTCTGAAATTGACCTGCTATCCTGCCATATCTCTCAACAGTCTAAATATTACCATATGTGTATCCCTTTCTGGTTAGACGGAAGCTGCTTTTTTTCTGCCAAAGGACTGAGCTAATGGAGTAGTAAATGTTACCAAAAATGAGGTTTCCACAAAGATACTTATGGTGGGGGTTTCTCTGAAATGGAATCAGTAGTGAGTAGCCTCCTTCCAGCAGTGCACCAGGCCAAATGACCATCTCTGTAACACTGTGCAGAAGAACCATGCCTTGGTGGAAAATTGGATTAGAGGACCTCTGAGGCTTCCTATAATGTTTCTGAATCCTGAAAGCCTTTGTATGCACTTACTCCCACACACAATGCATACATATGAAAAAATACACTTCTACTCACAAAATCGAAACTGATTGTTCTTATAAATTGTGTGTGTTTTTGAGTGTGTGTTGATTTCGTTTCACCAATAACTTGAAATTCATATCTTAGAATATTCTAGCATTTTATGACAGTCACAAGCTTAAACACTAGTCCTGGCATCACTTATTAATAGCCATAAAGTTGATAAATGTTTTATTTTACCAAACAGTTTGCCAAAACTGTGATGTTTAAGATAAATAGTATTTACAGAGGTAGACACAAATATATCATTCTTACTGCAATAAGTTTAAGAGCAACAAACTATATCTAATTTATATTAATGTTTCAAAGTATCTAGAAATGTGAGAGTAACATCACAGGCTTGTTAATGTCTACTAAATTAATAGAATATAGTTTAATCAAACAAGAAAAATAGTTTGTAAATAAAATTCAAAATAAAAATAATAAAAGAAAAATAACTGCAATAATAAAAGACATTAATAAAATAATGAAAATAAAATGAAGCAACTATGACAATGATAACAACAAAGATAAAGCAATCAAAATGAATATTATTTCAGTTATTTCCTATATTATTGTAAAACTAATAGGTCATTGATATCATAGATTACACTATCGAGAGTTGTAATGAAGTACCCTTATTTTGTAAGTAATCATAAATAACTAGGCTATTTCCCCAATAACCTAGGCTGTTGGTTATAATAACCCAATAAACTAGGTTATTTTCCCCAATTACTAGGTTGTTTCCCTAGTGGGGAGATCCAAAGAATCTAAGGATCTAGAAACAACTTTAGTAGGTTGAATAGTGTCTCTCCAAAATTAAGGTACAGCAGGAACCTCAGAATATGATCTTATTTGTAAATAGTGTCTTGACAGGTATAATTAGTTAAGATGAGATTATACTGAATTAGAGTGGACACTAAGTGCAACAACTGGTATCCTTAGAAGGAGGTGATGTAAAGACTCATGGAGATACATGGCGGGGATGCTATGAAGATGAAGGCAAAGACCGTAGTGATCAATGTACAATCTAAGGAATACCAAGGATTGCTGGGAACCACCAGAAGCTAAGAAACAAGAAACAGATTTCCCTTCAGAGCCTTCGGAAAGAACCAACCCTACCAACATGTTCATTTCCAAATTTTTCCACTGCTGTGGATAGTTTTGAGTTCCTCCAAAAGTCATTTGTTGAATTCCTAACCACCTACGGTTATGGTATTAGGAAGTGGAACATTTAGGAGTTAACTAGGTCATGAGGATGGAGCTGTTAGGAAGGGAATTAGTGCCTTTATAGAAGGAAACCTAGAAAGCTCTATTGCTGTTTCTCCTGAGTGAGGATAAAATAAGAAGGCTGTAGTCTGTGACTCAAAAGAGGGAGCTCACTAGAAAGTAACCATGTTGGCACCATACTCAGGGACTTCCAGCCTCCTGAACTCTGAGAGATGTTTTGTTTGTTTTGTTTTGTTTTGATTAGGTTCATTTTTCATCATAAAATTAGTCCATATTCCTTTTTTGCAGTCTCTATTTTAATTTTTTTAATGTTTTATTTCAATAGTTTTGGGGAAACAGGTAGTTTTTGGTTACATGAATAAGTTCTGTAGTGGTAATGTCTTATATTTTGGTGCACAAAAATTTCTGATATTTTAAGCCACCCAGTTTGTAGCACTTCATTCAAGAAGTCCTGGGAAACTAATATACAAACTAAAAGAAAAAAATAGAATTGGCATTTTGGAAAAATAGTCATTTTACTAACAATTTAACAAAATGACAAAAACTCTAGTAAGCAATATATATGTCATAATTTGAATTTTCTAATATAGACAGAACTGTACAGTGTTACATTTTCAATTACATAAACACTTATCATTGAAGAAGAGTACATTCTCTCTCCTGTGTTTGAGCTTGTCATTTATTTTTATTCATTATCATCTTCATCATCAAATTTGCACTGTTATCATTATCATTGTATCCATTATAATCATCTTCAACAAAACTATAAACAAATATCGAACTATTTAAGCACTTCATTTAGTTTAGCATAATTTTAGATGTATGATCCCTGTCATAAAGGACATAAAGAGGAACCAAATACGGAATACCCACATAAATAATGGAGAGTGCACTTTTCTTTTTTAAACCCATTTGTAGCAAACATCATTACAAAGAAATGTTCTTCTTAACCAAGTTATTTCTACCATAGGCAGATGGACAATATTGACTGAACTACAATAATGTGATTGCATCGAACCTTCTACAATGAATCAAATTACAGTGTGGATAATTCCTATGGTCTCAATCCCAGAGACAGCCATTATCAAAACAGAATATAAGTGTCATTTGCATTACCAGAGTGAGTCAAGTGAGTCCAAGCCCAAAAAGTCTGAGACCAAAGAAGCTGAAATGGAGATATTATTTTTCTAATTTCTCCATTACCCATTTTCAACTTATATACTTCTAAATCTCAAATATTGTCATCCCATTCCCCAAAGGCCTCTTACAACTTTAAACCACTCATTGAAACTAAATATTCAGGATCTTGCTGAAAGAGAGAGAGAGAGAGAGAAAATTTGGCAGTGAAAGAAGGGAAAAATAAGAGAAGGTTGAAGAAGAGTGAGAGGGAAAGTGTGACAAGAAAAGAATTAAATTATTTCTCCAGTTTATTGCATAGGGATATAAAGATGACAGTAAACATTTCCCTTTTTCCTCTGCTGAGTTCAAAGTATTTTTTCTCACTAATGAATTAGAAAAACTGGGCATCAATTCAAATTTTACTCAAATTCTGCTGACTGGAAATTTGATATCAAATAAAAGATTCATTATAAGATAAGCCTATAACAACAAAACAGAGTGGAAGTACTGCATTTCATCATAATGGAATTTTACCTCTATCAGCCTCCTCAACATATTAATGAATTATAGAATAAAAGTACAAGTATTTGAAATTCAGAGAATTTTTGTTTAAAATTATGTGATGATGACACATTTGTACCAGACAGTAAGCACTTACTGTATTTATAAAAACTGCATTACTATTATATGTGATGTAATTGCCATAAATTATTTTTAGTGTGAAACATGTAATTCTGTAGTCTAATCTAAAATAGTTAGTGTTTATTAGAGAGTTAGTGTAAGGAGTGATGTTCATAATTTAGCTTTTTTTCAAGATAAGAAATGGGACATGTTCAGAACAAGTGATGCATAGAAGGCCCATTGAAGGATGAATTTCTGTCAGAAACTTACATTTTCAAAATTATTCTTATGAGATTTTTTTTCTTCCCAGGATATCCAAGCAGGTCAAGACTAGTCACATTCTGGGATGGGAGACCTAAAGAGTCCTTTGGGACTCTTGAAACCTATTCGAGAATTAGGTAATGTTCTAGACTTCCTTTAAGTTCTGCTAAGCCAGCAATGATTAGAAATAAGGTCCCATCACAATTCCATTTCTCATGATGCATGTTCAATAGGCATGGTCTTTCCTGTTTTTGTGAGAACAGAGGTCTTTCACAAAAGCTTGGGAAGTGTAAATGTTCTGTTTCTTACAAAATGTGCAGTGTACTTTTTCCTAAAATGGATACACAAGAATCTTGATGTGATTTTGTAAAAATTATCATCAAAAGTTATAATTTTTATTTCTATTTTTATCTAGAAGTGAGGTGGCATTAAATACAGAGAGGAAGCTTTAGGCCTAAAAAGAATTGCATAAGGGTCTCCTAGCAGAATTAGAAACATATATCTTAGTCCGAACCTAAGAGGACACACAAATAATCATAATAACCATGTCTGATCAAGTAACTTTGGAGGTAACAGTAAATTTGTAAATCTATTTTTGTTTAATCAGCATAGCACCACTATTGACATAGGCATCATAATCAATATGTTACTTGTGAGAAAACTGACTTAAGGTCTCCTATCCAAATGAATACAACTCATCATTTGTAATTACAAATTCTCAGTCTAAGTTCTTTGCTACATCCAAGAAATAAAAAAAGCCCATGGTACTAACATGAATTGCCTGTCCTACTGCAGACCCTGAACACTGAATATTCAAAAAATGATTTGCCAGTTTTAAGCTATAAAATAAATTATTACTAACTGGTCATGATGCTGTCCAAAAAATCACTAAACTTATTCTTCCAGTCTAACCAAGACTTTGTACCCTTTGATGAACACTTTCCCTTTCTCCATCCCTCTTTCTCCTACCCAGCCTCTGGTAACCACCTTTCAGTTCTTTTTTACGAGATTGACTTTTGTACATTATACATATAAGTGAGGTCATATAGTATTTGTCATTTGTGTCTAGCATATTTAATTTAGCATAATATTTCAAAATCGCTAAAATAATAGATTTTTAATGTTCTCACCACAAAAATAAGTTGGTGAGATGGTGGATATGTTAATTAGCTTGATTGGACCACAAAAATAAGTTGGTGAGATGGTGGATATGTTAATTAGCTTGATTGGATCTTTTTACGATCAAAACATCACATTGTACCCCATAAATATACACAATTAGTATTTGTCTGTTGAAACGAACTAAGTAAATAAGCCACTGTCTAGTAAGGAGAACAAATATCTGACAGTACAGTGAAATAAGCATATAATGCAAACACAAGTCCTATTGGAGCACAAAGGAGAGACGTTAAATGACAAGAAGCTCACCGGAGAGAATGCAATTGGCTGAAGATTTGCGCTCCCCAAAAATTTCTATGGCGAAATCTTAACCCCCGCAAGGTGATGGTATTAGAAGGTGGGGAGTTGGGGTGATAATTAACTCATGAGGGTAGATTCCTCATGAAAGGGACGAGCACTCTTATCAAAGGGACTCTGAAGAATTCTCTTGCCCTCCTGCCACCATAAGAGAACACAAGAAGAAGCAGGCAGTCTACAAATAAGGAAGCAAGCCCTTACCAGCCCCTGATTATATTTGCACTTAAATCTTGGACTTCCAGACCCAAAGCTGTGAGAAATATATTTCTGTTTATTAAAAAAAAAAAATGACCTGCCGTTATGGTGTGATTTCAGAAAAAAATTCTTTTTTGGTTCTGTTCTCCTTTTATCAGACTGAAAAACGACTGTCACTGATCTTGCAATTGCTCAGATATTTAAAAGCAAGGTCATTAATGTGAAATTTTGCATTTCTGTAGAGCTCTTTAGACACACCTATCTCAAAGTCTTATTTCCTCTCTTTTCATGCCCTGGTATTACCTTCGTAAATACTGTATCTCCTTGTCTAATTAGATAAGTGCCCTGAAAGTACAGTCTATTTTATTTCTTTTATATTCCTGCATCAATGCCTAGAGTAATACACATTTTTAAGAAGTCTTCTGAGAATAGTAGGGGGACTTTATATAGGGGGCTGCTCCCTTTTCTAACAAGTCTTCACATTTTGAGTAATAAAAGCATATACTTTTGCACAAGATTTTAGTGGTGGTTCCTTGGGCAACAATCGGGGGTTTTTCTAACAAAGGAGATCTCTTTCTACTGGCCATAGAGGCAAAGACATGACTCATTATGAAGAAAGATAGCTAATATATATTGAACACTTCTAGAAGGCAGAAATATGATTGGCAAACTTAACCCTCACAGCAATCCTAAAGTGGATTTTCTTACCTCCATTTTGTATATGAACATAATAGGGTTAATAAGGTTTGTGAAACTCTTCCAAATTACTCCCCTTTTAAGTAGCAGAGACAAGACTAGAAACTACTACTTTTTATTTCAAGTATCTGCTTTCATCCATTATAGTAAGGTGTATAAAGAGATCTTCAAACCAGAGGCTTCTGGCTTCCATGATTATCGTTTATAGATTGAAATTCACAGCAGTCTCTTGAAAGCAGCCATGGCTCTGCAGCAATAGGAATTTGTACACGGGAACACGCGCAGCAGTGAAAGCAATGAGTTATCAGACAAATCTGTAGCAAGCTGACTGAAAAATGGGAGTGAAGGTTGAGAGGGCTTCTACTGAGCAGACAATGGAGGACTTGCCCTCCAGGCGGAGATAATGCCATGAGCTAGGGCTTAGAACTTTCAAGTGTATGTTGCGATGAAGCAAAACAAAGCAAGCAAAGGACAAAACACAAATTTCTCTTAGTGGTGACAAGAGGAAAGTTTCAGAAAATCAACAAGGTCCAAGGAGTATGTTTCTGTTTCAGAAGGAGGAATGTATATTTGAGGAATTAAAAAAATGAAGAAGTGAAAGACATGGAATACATTCTGGAGATGCTTTTATTGTATGGAGCTAGAAATTTAGCAGTGGCTTTATAGAAAAAGTATCCTATTACTTGAATACAATAAGATGAATAATATGTTAACAGTTAAAATGATTAAATACTAAGTGTTAATAGATTTCTTTAGATGATTTTTCTCAGAATTGTGTAAGTTTAAATGCATGGTGCAAGTTAAACAACTGTACAGAAATAGATTCTGCTTTTGTAATTATATAAAGTTTTGAAAATGAAGGTTATAGCACAGAAATGTATAGAAACTAATCAACATAACAGCTCACCATCTAGAATGAACAAATATTCATTTGGCTTTTTAATTTTAGACTTTTTTTTTAACACAAGAAAAAATACTATAGATAAGCTCATTGTTCCTTTTCTCTATTCTTTCATACCATTTCTCCTCCGTCCTTAGAGGCAGCTCTGGAACTTATATCATTATCACTGAATGTGTCTGGGGTTTTTTTTTTTTTTGTCTTTTTAAAAATTTATAATAATATTACACATATGCATTAATACATAAAATATATTGTTGTTTTGTTACCTTAAAAATATGCAATAAACACAGGATATTTACTTCTTCCCCTTTCATCTCTTTTCTACCAAATGCCTTTAAATCATAAACCAGCTTTTGATTTTTTTTGGAATAAAGAAAGCTAGGGACAAGAAGATTTTCTGGCAATAAAGATACTTCCTTTAATTAAGGATTAAGAAAAAAAAATCTCAGAAAATACAGTGTGAAAGAAAAATGTTCTATATTTACAATGATATGAGTCAAACATATTTAGTTGATAACCAATCTTATGTAAGTTAGATAAAGACCAAAATATGATATTCCCATGTTGAGTTAGGGTGAATCTAAAATATAATATGAATAAGGTCAAACCAAAATAAGATTATTCTTTTTCAAGTCTACCAAAGGAGTTAATTTATTAAAATATATTAATATGAGCTTTATAAACACCTGAAATCACATCTTTTTGAATTTAGAAAACAGACATAGTTTTAAGGTAAGTGCCTGATTGCTGTGGGTATATACTGTAGTTAGCAAGAAGATAGAATTCAGAAATGTTTTTATAACCTGGAAATGACCTATTCATATTAATAGTCTCTTGTTCAAAACACGCCCTTTAATTTTTTCATCATTCCCTCAAAGGAGTTCTATATTGTTGTTTAAACCCTTAAGTAAATAGTTTGAGGAGAATTCAGAATGTGAATAAAATTCCCAGAGCTCAGAATATCTGAGCTATTAATTTAACAACTTGGAGATGCAATTCAACAAGCCATGTATGAATACCCATGTGTTCTGACATATTGAAACAGCATTTTCAATTAATTAAGGAATTATTAATTAACTTTCATTAGTACAGCTTATGGTATGTCTTTCAGGATTAAATCTCAGTGGAATTAATTTACTCCACAAATGTTTACTGGGTGCTTCCTAAGTTCTGGTCATTATTCAAGGTTTCAATGATACTACCAAAATAACAATAATAAAAACAAAAGCAATGATAATAAACACATTTCTGTCCTTGTGGAAGTCTCAATAAAAAGACAGAAGAACAAAAAATTAAACAAACCCTTTATGAAGTATTGCATAGTATATTGTTAATTGGAATACACGAACTTCTCAACCAGTTCTTTACTGTCTCACTCTAGGTTTCTTTTGTCTCATGTATGAGAAAATGTTTTCAATATTAGAATTTTTAAATTTTATTCTTTTTCATCTCTCTCTGCTATTTTGAGCTTATTATGTGTTTTTGTAAACACATATTTTTATACTTTCTTAAAGATTAATTCATTCACTCAAATTCCATGGGTATATACTGTAGCCAAAATGTGATGCTGAATAGTTGGAAGGAAAGTATATCTATAATGTTTCAAATAATATGAATAAGTCATTGACATTAGGTATCATTAAAATAATATAAGTTACCGAGACGGGCGGATCACGAGGTCAGGAGATCGAGACCATCCTGGCTAACACGGTGAAACCCCATCTCTACTAAAAAATACAAAAAACTAGCCGGGCGAGGTGGCGGGCACCTGTAGTCCCAGCTACTCGGGAGGCTGAGGCAGGAGAATGGCGTAAATCCGGGAGGCAGAGCTTGCAGTGAACTGAGATCCGGCCACTGCACCCCAGCCTGGGCGGCAGAGCGAGACTCCATCTCAAAAAGAAAAAATATATATATATATAAGTTAATATATTATACAATATTTTCCAGTGTATTTTTTTCAGAACACTATTTTTGTTAAATCTTCCTCCAAAAAAATTTCTCAAGAAAATGCTGCTCAAAATTCTACTCTGTAAGAAAGGTTATAATGCACAATGGCAGATTAAATCTTTAAAGTAATCATGTAAAAAATGTACAGTTTTACACTAGTATTTTTAAAATATCTTACCCTAGGATATTTTACCCCCTTATTAGCAATTAATTTCCCAGGGAACCATTACACAACATAACATTTTGCTGCTACTTTATATTAAACCAAACTTTGGGATCATTATGGCTTTAATGACAAATGTTATTTCCATGGACACTACTAATTCCCCACAATATCCATTTTTGCCATTTAAAAAAAGAAAAAAAAATTACTTGTTTTGTTGAGGAGCATCAGTGCTCAGAGGGAGACTATTATTTTGTTTAAAGACACATTTGCTTATCCTTCTCTTTCTCTTTTGATTCCTTCTGTTTGTGAAGTAGTAAAATGAATACCTCCCTTAGGTTCAGTGAGCTTGATAGAATTGTCCAGCTAAATGGGTTCCACTGACAACCTCATGGAAGAGAGAAGTAAACTCAATGTTATGTGAACCGTTGTATCTTTGTGTATCTTTGTTATAAAGATTAATATGTATCCTAAATATTACAGGAATAATATTTGGTTTTATGTTTCAGTTGGTTTCATTTTTTTTTTCACTTTAACATTAAGCTCAACCTTTCATGCCCAAATATGGTGTAGATTACTTAAAAATTAGCTAAAATAATTTTCCTTCCTATGTTCACACTCCCTTGCAGTGTGACTTTGAAATTATTCCCATAAATGTCTTAATGCAGCTATATATTGCTCTTTGACAGTAAAATTACCTTTTAAATAAAAGTACATGTGGATGAATAAAACATCATCTTTATTCTTCATGCAATCATATAACTTTAAATAAATTGTTGAAATTAGGATTTAAACAATACTATCCCTATATGCCAAGTACAAATAGCAGCATCCATGTACAAATATCTTTGTGAACATAAGATTTCATTTCACTGGGATAAATGCCCAAGAGTTCAACTTTGGGTCATGTAGTAAGTTCATTTTTAGATTTTTTTTTTTAAAACAGCCAAGCCCTTTTCCAGTGTGGCTATAATACATTCCTATCAGTTATGTATGAGTTATCAAGTTTCTGTACATTCTTGCTGTCATTTCAGTTTTTGTTGTATTTTAACCATTCTGATATGTGTGCTTTTAATTTGCATTGCATTGTGGTTTTAGCTGGAATTTCTATAATGACTAAAAATGTTGAATATCTTTTCATGTTCTTATTTGTCGTCTCTGTAGTGTCTTCAGTGGGTTGTATTTTTATGTCTTTTTCTCATTTTCTGATTGTATTATTGTTGCTGTCATTTAATTTGAGATTTAAGAGTTATTTAGAGGTTTGGATCATAACCCTAAAAGACATAGTCTCAAATGCCATAATTCTAAACGTTAAATTCCTGACAAATCAATATCCCTAAAGATCAAAATTCCTAATCTCTAAAACCTATAAATCACAATCCTGAAACATTAAAATCCCAAATGTTGAAGTCAAAAAGCCGAATTTTGGGAATGGAATTACTACATTTTCAGTTGTATGCAGGATGGTTACATCATGTTAATTGCATCATTTTTGATGGAGCTATTACCTTGCTATTGCCTTTATTTGCATTTGGCAGAAAACTCAGTTGAGTGAGTTGGCCGTGTGATATGGCAATGACAAAAACTTCACTTTAAAAATTCATCATTTGCGGACATTGGCATTACTTCCAGCTGATGACATTCAGGACCTTTTAATGAATTAAAGCCTCATTTGCCTGAAGAATCCAGCGAAGTGACTGACTAGTTTGAAAGTAATTATGTGCATGGTAGGATATGAAAACATGCCATGATATTGCTGTTCAATCACCAGTATTGGTTCCACTAAATATGTGGCCTGAATATGTATGCACATGGAATGGATTCCTAGGTACACAAAACAACACGGGACCATGGCACAGAAGATGAGAAATTTGAAAAGGAATCTTCATGTCGGTCAATGTCAAATTATAGAAGAATATCAAAAAGAGCAGTGCCACATAGAAAATATGTGTGGGCGCAAACTATAAAGGGAGTCATGTCCTAAATGTTTTTAAAGCTATTTAGCATGACACGAAGCTTCAACGTACAGTAAATGATTGTGAAAATCCATCCACTTTTATGTTCTGTCATTGCACAACTGCCTGCAATCAATTCCTGCAGTACACTTTTTTGTATTTCAATTTTTAATTGATTAATTTTTTTTTACTATTATAAATTGTCAGGACTATATTTTACAATATACGATTCTATGTATTTTTATCTTCACATTATTTCTAATACGAGAAGTACAAATTGTGGAGAGACTTTTAGAGAGATCTAATTTGTTGTATGCATTTTTGTAAACTTAGCTCCAGGAAATTGCATTATCACAACATTGACTTTTTGTGTAAATATTGCACATGTACATAAAAGGGCTGAAGCTTCTTCAATATATAAAGTGATGTCTATTTTGTTTATCTGGACTAGTGAAAGATGAAATACTCAAGATCTTGGCTTTTTGGGTGACTTCCTATGTGGTGGTGACCCACTGCAGTATTTTATTGATCTCATCAAAAAGCTTAGGCTTTCATCACAGTATTTGAGATAGCCACAATTTTAAAGCTGGGTACACACAATTAACAACCATAGTGAGGTCCGTGTATACAATTCTCCTTTTGACCTATTTCTTTATGAACATGTTTAGTTTGCTTGCAACTGAGCTACCATACCCATACTACTTTCATTAGTATACCTGAGTGCTTATGACTACCAAAAATATGTATAATTGCCTATTTTATTGTGTAAAGTGGCCTAAGATGCATTCTGTTATGTTTTGCAAATAAATTATCTCTTAAAAATGTAAATAAATATATTTTAAAGAACATGTAACTATTTTTCCCAGAATTGTATTTTTAGGATTTCCATCTTTTATGATTCTGATTTTCAGGATTTTAGATTTTAAGAATTCTGTTTTTTCAGAATTTTAACACTCAGAACTATGGCATTCTGGATATATCTTTCAGGAATTTTTTTTTTTTTCTTTTTGAGACCAGGTCTCGCTCTATCGCTCAAGCTGGAGTGCAGTGGACCAATCTTGACTCACTGCAACCTCCACCTCCTGGGTTCAAGCGATTCTCCTGCCTCAGCCTCCTGAGTAGCTGGGATTACAGCCTGGCGCCATCACGCCTGGCTAATTTTTGTATTTTTAGTAGAGACGGGGTTTCACTGTGTTGGCCAGGCTGGTCTTGAACTCCTGACCTCAAGTGATGTGGCTGTCCCGGCCTCCCAAAGTGTTGGGATTACAGGCATGAGCCACTGTACCCAGCCATCTTTCAGTGTTATGAATGCCTCTTATTCTTTAAACACTCTAGATACAAAGCAAGACAGTGTAGTACTTGCAGAGTGATACATATGTAGATCAGTGAAACAGATATAGACTCACACAAATGTGTCCCCTTGAAAAAGGTGTAAAAGCAATTTAATGAAAGAGGGTTAGATTTTTCTACAAATTGTGCTGGAGCACCTTGACCTAAACTTCACATTTTACAAAAATTAACTCAAAGTGGTTCATGGACTTAAATATATATGTAAACCTACATAACTTTTAGAAAATAAAAACATAGAAGAAAATTTTCAGAACTTAGGAGTAGACAAAGTTCTGACTTGACATTAAAAACATGGTTCATGCAACTATAAATTTATAAATCTGACCTACTATAAAATTTTGCTCTGTGAAAATTCTTGTTAGGAGGATGAATGGAGAAATGGGAGACTTGGAGAAAAATGTTGCAAATAATTCCAATATTTTTAAGAGCAGGAATTATGCTTAGGTCTTTTCCTCACAGTCTGTCTACAAAAAATACTTAAGTATACATAACACACAGTAAACTTGAGTATACTTGTTGAGAGAAAACTTGCAAGTTGACTCACAGAAATATTATCTTTCTACTTCAATGCCAAGGAGGGCAAGTTATTATGGAATGTAAAGAGAAAAGTTCAATTTGGTATTACATAATTCATGAAAGATAATGCAGAACTTTTTAAGCTCACTGATTTTCTGTGGATCTTTTTAATACGATGTTTCTGTGAAAACGATTTGCATTGTTTACCGTGAATGGGTCATAGTCTAATGTCCTTGTTGACAAGTGCAATTGATTGCAATGGAACTATTCTTGACAGGGCTCAGTCTCCTTGCTTTGCAGAATATGTGTGACCTACCCCAGGATTGCTCCAAGTCAATAGGAAAAAAGTACCAATCTCCCTGTAAAGTTCTTTTAGGTATAGCCTGGCTATCAAATGTCAATACAGCTGACAAAGTGGCCAACAAACTGCAAGTACTAGATATCACACAGTGATTATAAAAATGTACAGCTGTCAGCTAAAATGAGAATGTCTCCCATGGGTGTGAAAGTAAAATGTGAGGATTAGCTGATAAAGCATTCTGCTCTGGCTTTTTCTTTCATGAACTAAGATCACAGAGATGTGAAAATGTCATCCACAAGGTTTAACAAAAATGTTCACCAAGATTTAGGACACAATATTGAATTTTTTGAAAATATCTTCCTTGTACAAGACAAAAATTTTTAACTACTTAGAAAGACAGATGAAGTTGTTAATTGGCAAGATAAACTCAGAAACTATTTAAATGCCCTTTTATTAGCATCCTACATTTTAAACAAAAAGTCATCTTTCAAAGTAAATATTAATTGTGGCATAGGTATTTCTGTAATGTTAAGGATACTCCTAATTTAAAAATAAGAGTAGGGCCATTATCTTATCAATCATGTCTAGAGAAATTTAGAGCTTTTGAGAAAAGTCAGGCTATCACTAAATTTTGACCTAATACTTGCATTCCTCTAAAATAAAATTTTATATTCAGTCAATGTATTCATATTATCATTTGGAGACATGTCTTTATCAAATACTATTGATGGATTCAATATTTTGTTATTAGAATTTTGCCTGAATATAGACAGACTCCTGTTTAAATAGAGAAGTGGTTAATTCAGCATGCTAAATGGATCAACAGAACATATAAAAACTTCCTAGAGGTGAAAAAGACAGATAAGGAATGAATAAGAGACACACACAATTTGTTCCCTGTAATTCAAAATTTTTTCTTACTTCATCCTAGTACCACATTCATGAAATCAAGCTATCTTCCTAGTACCCAACTTTCTAATCCAACTATTATCTCTAATTCAGCACTGTATTGTCTCTCTTGGATGTGTGCTGCCTAGATTTCTCCATTCTCCTGATTCCACTTACATTACCAGGGAAACTTCTCTAAAGCACAGTTCTGATCACAGTATTTACACACTCACAAATGTCTGTTATTCACTTTTGGCTTTCAAGTTAAGCCGTACCAATTTCACATGGTGTTCAGAGCCAGTTGTTGGCTCTTTGGCTCCAATTTACCACTGCAGGAGTATTTCTCATTCTTTCTCCTCACTTATCCAAGTGAATTAGATAAACCATGTATCGTGCCCACTCTTACTGCATCCTCTCTTCACTGAAATTTTCCTGCTAGAATGCATCATTTCATTTCAAGCAAATTACACTTGGAATTAGTATAAAACGTTGGAGAAACCTATTCTCACAATTTACTAGGAAAATATGCAATGCATGTACTGGTACATGTGTAATGACTTGTTGAGGAAAGTAAATCTCTTAGAAACAAATTTTCTTTTTCAACAATTTGCGCAGGAAACAATAATTTGGATGAGTTGATTAGCAATGAGTATTGATGCTAGGATATGTGTATGTGGGAGCCTTGAAGTTTGATATATAAATCACTACCATACAATGGTGCATTCTCATTGCTTAAAAGTTGGATGCCCTCAGGCATGATCAAAATATGTTAATGCCGGCACCAGAGGCAAACTATGTAAGAATTCAGCAACTAGAATACTACAGAGCAGGAGTCATGACGGTATTTTCAGTCAAAGGGAATCTTCCTTGACTCTAGTGCCCATAACACCCACTCAGAAGATAATGATACTGCATAACTGGGTTGAAGATTTCAATTCTGTTAGCTTTGTTGAGAAATTATTTTTTCTATTCCCACCGATCCTTCAATATGGTTCCAAAAATTCTGTCTAAGATGCCTGTTTCCCATCAGGTTCACACAAGTGGTAATGACCTCAGAGCATGCCTAAGTGTATTCTGGGAGACTCGCTCATTTCCAAGGTCATGATTTCAATAGTAGTCCCAGAATTCATGCCATTATAAGCTTATTCCTAGAATAAATTTTAGAATGATTGCAATAGTTTCTACTCAGCAGGTTCAGAGCAGGTTTCATTTAGTAGGTTCAGATTTTTTCTTATGTTTATTTTTAAAATAACTTTTACAAATCAAGTACATGACAAACATCATGATTAATATAATTGCATTTTGAATTACTCAATTAAGAAAATGGAGTATATCAAGCAAGCCAAAGTCTTTATATTATTTTACTTTTTTTCATCCTTGGTTCAATAATCTTGGGATTATTCCAACTTAAAGATAACCCTCATTAGCATCATATCAGCATCAATTAACTGACTAGAAAAATTAAATTCTTTATAAAAGATGATAAAGACTAGAAGGGATATATAATTAATAGAAAATAGCAACAGTAAAGACAACCCATACATATATTTTATGTTTACCTATATTCTCTTTTTATTTATATGTATTTATTATTTTATCTTTAAACACTGGCAACAAATATTTTTACAATTACAGTTTTTCAAAATATTAATTTTCAGTATTACACCATTCTAAATTAACAAAAATTAATTAAGACAGAAAGGTACAATGAAATTAATGTCAGGAATCATCAATATTTTTAAAACATAATAAAAAATTTCAAGTGAAATATGTTCTTGATATATTTTCAAAATATTTTCTGGGATTTAAAAGTCAAGACTTAAAAGTCAAGTTTTGAATTAGATTATGACAAGTTCCATTTACATATTTTATTTCTCTTACATTTGTATAGTGCCCCTCATACTTTCAAAAATAACTTTTAGCCATTTCATATCCATTTTCACAAGTTTTGTTCTAACATCACAACAGATAATTCAGCAAGTGATAGCTACAGAATATTTCAAGTAAATAACTCTTGGGGGTTGATTACAAAGAAGCAACAGTTTATTTGAATTGTCTCTCATTGAGATTTGTAAAGCAAGGAGCAAAACTCTCCTGTTTACCTCTTATCTTTCTTATTTAAGAAACTATGGTTGCAAATCAATATATATTATATATTTAAGACTTAGACATGTTATGTTGAAGGAGCTAAATTGGACAGCCTGTTTGTCAAGTATTTCCATTGACTTGGGTCCAGGAAGGAAAAAATATGATCTCCATGAAAATAATGACTGTCATATACAAACTTTATAGCTGTAAGGATGATAGGGGAGTAATAATAGATATGTTTGGTGCAAGACATCAACTGTAACAGTCAAAGGGCACATCACCTGACCCTTTACTGTAAGAAAACAGTAATAATAATTGTATGAAAATAGTTCTTTATATTACTGCAAGATACCAACGTGGAGGGATATCTTGTCTGATATCCTCAAATATCTTTAAATATCTTCAAATTATATTACTGCACCCAGCTATGGAGGCATGATTGCCAAGAGATATCTCAAAAAGTTTCAACCTGTTCATTGTACTAGTCTTCTCTGGAGACTAGGACAGAATATGGGCTCTAGAATATAGTCCCTGCCTCCATTAATTTGCTTATCTTTGAAGTGACTTTGTCTGGATCTAACAAATATGTTCGTTCTTAAGAATATATTCTAGTATTGTCTATCTATGTAAGCATGGAATAATCCTTCCTTTCCATTTTTAAAAATCAAAATAGCCAACAAGTATAAAATAAGGAAACACCTCAGTAATAGATTTAAGACACAAAATGTTGCTGTCTGTGTGCCTGACACAGTAAGAAATTTATTTTAGATGAATGCAGATGAATGAAATTCAATAGGAGGCATTTAAAACTCACAGCATATTCTTCTTTCAACAAAAAGAGGAGTGTACCTTAACAACAAATAGAGGACACATTTTCAACACACCACTAATAATTTTAACACCAATAGCCCATATGGTAAAGGGCTTTTTCCATAACAAACGTATGTCACAAGCAGAATCCTCCTGAAGAGGTAATTAAAATAATTAGACAAGTTTGTGTTTTGTTTTGTTTTTTCAGGATAGTGTATCTTTTGACTTAAATGGAGAAAATCTTCCATATTCCTCACCTGAACCATAGCATCTGGCATAACGTAGATTCTCAAAATGTCAACTGAACATATTTATGGAATAAAATCTGTTTGAAACTGTATGTCAATATAATTTTAATCTAATATTGTGAAATATTTTCAACATTGCAATAAGATAATATAAACTAAATTAGCTATCATTAATTCTAAAAAAAAAAAAAAAAGTATGGTTTAAAAAATTCCATAGTATGAAATTAGAAGCAGGGATTTTGTTTTAAACACTGAGATAAACAAGTTGCATAGACCAAAGCATAAAATTTGATAGGAAATATCTCTAAAAATTCTCATGGTAAGTTAGAAAGCACTGCAATCAACCACCATCTGGTGATTGTTTATAAGATGAATTGTACAGGGATCTAGGCGTTTCTGTTGGGATTTAATCAGTTAGTTAGAAGGAACAAGAATGCAAAAAAAATTCTCTACAAATATTTTAACTAGGTAGTGTTCCAATTTCATATAATAAAGGTTACTGGCAGATGAAATGATATCACATATTCAATACTTCCTTCAGTTTTGTTTTGCAACATGTATGACATTCATCATCATCATTCATGTTTCATTTCCAAAGTCATTTCAGAATTTTTTGTATGTGTATAGAGAGTTGAGTGGGTGGGCATTCAGAGGAATAGTTAAGAATTGTGAGATTCTACATTGAAAAATCCTGGTCAACATTAAGTGATAATTATGCTTTAGAAATTAAATACATTTGTTTTGGCAAAATGATAAATACGAGTTTTCAAATTTGAAAATTTTTTTATGTTAAAATAGTGGCAATTTAAGCTAATATTAATTTATGGAAATTTACATTTTATTCATTTTCTTTCTCTGTATTAGAAAACAATTCCCTATTTATTTAAATAATTAATAGGATAGCAGTATATTTGACTGCCTCTTTAAGTAACTTGAGCCTCTTTAATTTTATTTTTTTATTCATATTAGAATAAAAAACTACATTTACCCAGAGAATAACTGGCGAAATTAACAATGCTCTCTATCACTGCCTTTGTGAGTTAATGAGTCATTATAAAATGAAGAAAAGAATACATAAAATTTTTGACAAAGTATCACAGGACGTCTTATGATTACTGGCATAAGATGTATTGAGTTTCATGACAATATATCAGTCAAATACATTATGCCACCAGATAGATAGGTTGCTAGATAGACAGATAAGTAGATAGATAGATGACTTAAATGGAGAAATATATATACATGATGTGTGTGTGTGTGTGTGTGTATAGTGTGTGTATACATATCTATGCCTTAAATGGAGAAAACCCTCCATATTTCGTATCTGAAACATAGTGAGTGACATAACATAGATTCTCAAGATGCCTACTGAATATAGTTATTGAATAAAATCTATTTGAAATAATTTTATCTATATATATTATATATTATCTATAGATAGATATGCTGGCATAATGTATTTGATAGCTTGGCATGAAAGCTCACTACATTTATATGCATTTATGTATATGTTTGTGAATAGTATAAAGGATCTAGTAATGTGATTATATATTACATGAAGAAACTGTTCAATTTTGAAACTCTGCTTCTTTTACAAACTTAGCCATTTTTACAAGTATATCTATGTAATTTTATGGGATAACAAGAAAATATGTATATAGGTCATAGGAGGATAATGGTTAATGAAATAACAGGTATATTGGAATTAAGATTTGTAGATAGAAATAATTTTATTATAAACTAATTGGTGATGTGAAAATATTAAATACCATTCTTTGTGTATGTGTTTATTTTATTCTTTCTATTTCATGATCATTTATTCACTAAATCTTAGTATTTGGCATATTGAGTGCCCTTATCCTCTCAGAAGCATCTTCCATTTCAACAATATGAATCATAGTGGAAAGATATCAGTATCATTGAGGCAAAATATTAAACTGGCAGTCTGGAATGAAGGTCTGAATTTGGACCAAGAAAAAGAAATGTCCAGGACTACGTCTCATAATGAAATATATTATTAACTGAAACTCATTACCTAAGATGTTTCCTTGGTCCAATCAAAAGTATTTGGAAATAATTTTTCTCTTGTACTATCTTGTAAGCCTTGTTTTTTCCTAAGTCTGTGTTGAAGGATGTTCATAAATGATATAATACATATTTATGACTAACAACTTCACTTGTTTTATATTTAAACAGGGATAAAAGATCTATTTCTACTTGTTTATTTTTGTAGTTACACTGGAAAAAGTCACATTTTATTTTAGGTAAATCTTATGCTTTGCTGAGCATCAATGTTTCCACTAAGCCATACATGTGCAAAACAAACAAATCTATGTGCATAGTTGCACTTGTCTGATTTTAGAATTAAAGATGAACAGAGTCAGCCTAAGGCAAATTCGTGATGAAAGAGATAAAGTTGAACATCAGCTCACCTACTTCCTTCTGTTTGCTTTCAGAATGTAACATCTCCTTTTCTAAGCTTTGAGAACTCTCTTATTCTTTTCTGTGCTCCCTGTCATGACGTATGCTGAAATATTTATGGCTAATCTGGTAATTTAATATTTGAAATGAAAGAATATAAGTAGAATAATGAATAGAGAATTTCTGTCAATTTATTCTGTCTCCTACATTGTACACTACTAATACAAGTAATCAAACTGAAAAATACTATGTAAAAGTCTGCCTTGGGAATGAGAGGTCATGAGAGTGGATTCTAGATTGTTACAAAGTTTGCATGTGTGCGTGTGAAATATTTGCTAAGGATGTCAAAGAGCCAAATTTTTCCTTCTCTTATCTTCTTACAAATTGCCCTGTGGTAAAAAGTATGATAACACCAGGTCTTTATGACTGTTACTGCCCAAACTAAGTCCCTATTATAACATATTTCTTCACTGAAGTGGGTCTTAAACTGTGGTCTCCCTAAAGCTGATGGTCCTAGAAACCTTTTCAAGATATCTAGAATCTCACCACTATTTTTATAATAATACTAATGAGTTATTTGCCTTTTCCACTGTGTTGACATTTGCACTGACAGAGCAAAAACAATGGTGTATACAAATGCTAGTAGCTTAATAAAATCAAGTGAGTGCCTGAAACCGCACTCATTGCCATAATGTTCTTCACTGGCAGGCAATTGTGGTTAAAAATGAGGAAGAAGAATCGGGGTAAGATGGCCAACTAGATGCAGGTGGAAAGTGCCACTCCCACACAGAGAGACTGGGATTTCGACTAAATCAGCAACATTTGAACAGTTATTCGGACAGAAAATGCTGAATGTGGATGGAGAAAAGATACAAACAATGAGGCTTAAATGGGTGGCACCTGGAAGTGTCGCCTGGGGTGCCTGAATCTCAGGGCTGGTTCCTAGCCCTCAATAGTCCCTGAACAAAGGGTGAATGAAAGGGCTGGGGGACTGCTTACGCTTGCCATGGACCTTTGATATCCTAGCTGCAGGCGACCCCACATCCCCATGGGCATCTGAGCTGGCAGGGGGATTTTCCCAGAAATTAGATGGAGATGGAGCTGTAGCAAGCATGGAGACAGGAAACTTTTAGTATGGGATAGCTTTGGCGGACCCTAGCTATAAGTGCCCACCCCTGCCTCTCCAGGGCTGCCCATCTGCCTCTGAGAGGTTCTGGCCCAAACTAATCACTGTGGAGAGACCACAGCTTGCCTCCTTGCAGAACTGGGGAATGCCTGTCCTGCAGGCCCACCTATCCATCAGTCCCATTCAGGGCATCTGCCTGGCCACCCCGCAGGAGAAGGTACACAGTGCAGCCTCCACTGCTAACCTGGGCACTTTGTTTCTAGAGAGTGCATTCCATTAGCCTAGGAGTATCTGGGGTCACCCAGTGCACCTGGAACCCCACCCTGAGGGTCTGGAGGAAATAGTCATGAGCAGATCTTGGAGCTTGAGGGCCGTAGCCTGTGGTTCAGGGGTGCGAAGACAGGATCTGCGCCTGGCTCTCGATGGGGGGAAGAGCAGACACTCTTAGAAAATGAGAGGGGTAAATGGCACAGGTCCATGGGTTGGTATGGGACCTGGACATACCCCCCTCCACAGAGTCTGTCCAGTAAATGTGTGGCTCATCTTCCTACTGGACCTCTCCCCAGGAGACCCCCCTGGTCAGACAGACCTAACAACAACAACAACAACTTTGTGGGCACAGTGCCAGTGTTTAGAGATGGCTCCCCCAAAACCCAGGAGTGTGAGTATTGAGGGGATCACATCTCTCCCCCTCACATGGCAGTATATAGCTATGAAAGTGAGAATACACAAAAAGCCATGGCTGAGCAAGAGCTTATTTACTGCCCATTGCTTTCAAGTGCCATCTGCTGGCTGGCAGCCTAAACTACAACATCAAAAAGCACGCATTATCACCCCTGTGTAATCACGGGCAAGAATTCAATAACGAAGACCCTATACAGAGCCTTAGCACTCTGAAAATTTCCAAAACAAAGCCAACTGACTAAACTCAATTTACACCACAGTTAACGAAATAACAAACCTCCCAGATGAGAAAGAATCAGGGCAAGAACTGATTCAAAAAGCCAGTGTCCCCTTACCCCCAAACAAGCCCACTAGCTCCGCAGTAATGATCCATAACCAGTCTGAAATGTCTTAAATGGTAAACATGGAATTCAGAATCTGGATCACAAGAACACTCATCAAGATCCAGGAGAAAATAGAAACTCAATCCAAGGAAGCCAAGCAGTCCGGTAAAGTGAGTCAAGAGCTGAAAAATGAAAAAGCCATTTTAAGAAAGACCCAAACTGAACTTTTTGAGCTGAAAAATTCACTATAAGAATGTTATAAGATGGCCGGGCATTGTGGCTCATGCCTGTAATCCCAGTACTTTGGGATGCTGAGGCGGGTGGATTACCTGAGGTCAGGAGTTCGAGACCAACATGGCCAACATGGTGAAACCCCATCTCTACTAAAAATAGGAAAGTTAGCCAGGCATGGTGGTGGGTGCTTGTAAATCTAGCTATTTAGGAGGCTGAGGCAGGAGAATTGCTTGAATCCGGGAGGCGGAGGTTGCTGCGAGCCAAGATCAAATCGCTGCACTCCAGCCTTTTCAAAACAAAGGCAGAGACTCTGTCTAAAAAATAATAAAAATAAATAAAAAAAAAGAATGTTGTAATACAGTTGTAAATATTAATAGCCAAACAGACCAAGATGAAGAAAGAAATTCAGAGCTCAAAGACTAGTTCTTCAAATCAACTCAATTTTTTTAATTAGAAAAATGAACAAAACCTACAAGAAATATTGATGTGGTGTCATCGTCTGGGGTAAATACCTGGGGCTTGTCTCTTACCAAGAAGATTAAGGACATGAACATGCACGAGGAGTTGGTTTAGGAGAGGAGGTTTTTAGGCAAAAGAAAAAGGAGAACAGCTTTCACCCTTGTGAGACAGAGGGGCTTCCAAAAGGAAAACCCAGCACATGGCAGACTGCATTAGATTTTATAGGCAGCTTGAGGAGGTGGTGTCTGATTTATGTAGGGCACAACAGATTGGTTCTGTCAGGTGTGATGTTTATATAGATCATGGGGTAGGCTGGTCACCCTGCACTAATCTTATTATGTAAATGGGCTTTCCACTTGGCCGGTGCCATATTGTCTGCTCTTCACTGTACATGTGGTTGGCAAAGAGAAGGGAACATGGAGCTGTCATTTTGCGCATGCCTTTGAACATCCCCGGTAGCCTTTCCTATTGGCACAACTGCCAGCATTTATCTGTGCAAGCTTCCAGCTTGCTTGTCTATGTCTGCAGCTTGTTTTTACAGGCTTTTTTTGTGAGAAAAGAAAATGATTTGGGGGCTGCTTTTCATTAAAAGGAAAACCTTTCTGAGGACTCCTGTACCCTCATTGTCTACCTAAGTAATTTCTTCTTAACTCATATATCAATATGGGATTATATATAGAGATCGAATCTACAGGCATTCCTGAGAGAAATAAAATAAGAACAAAATAAAATAAAAATTTTATTTTCCTCAGAAAAGAAGCAATTTCAAAAATATATTTTGAGGATATAGTCTGTGAAAATTTCTCTAATCTTGCTAGAGTGGTTGGCGTACAAATCCAAGAAATGCAGAGAACTCTGAACAGATAGTATACAAGATAACCATACCAAAGGCACATAGATATCAGATTCACTAGATCAAATAGTGATCAAAATCAACGCAGAAGAAAAAATCTTAAAGGTAGCTACAGAGAAGGAGCAGGTCATTTACAGCGGGAACCACATCAGACTAATGACAGACCTCTTAGCAGAAATATTACAAGCCAGAAGAGATAGAAGAGATTAAAAGCCTATTTTCAGAATCCATAAAGAAAAGAAATTACAACAAAAAATTTTATCCTGCCAAACTATGCTTCACAAATGAATGAGAAATAACATCCTTTTCAGACAAGCAAATGCTGAAGGAATAGATTTCAACTAGACCAGTCTTACAAGAAGTCCTTAAGGGAGTGCTAAACATAGAATCAAAAGAATGACACCTGCTACAACAAAATCACCCTTAAGTACACAACCCACAGACACTATAAAGCAATTACATAATCAAGTCTACATAATGACCAGATAACACAACATGATGACAGGATCAAAATCACATATACCAATACTAACCTTGAATGTAAATAGGCTGAATGCCCCACTTAAAGACACAAAGTAGCAGGCTGAATAAAAAGATAAGTTACTACCATGTGATGTCTTCAAAAGATCCATCTCTCATGTAATGACATCCACAGGCTCAAATTTAAAGAGTGGAGTAAGATCTACCAAGCAAATAGAAAACAAACAACAAAATAAGAGTCACTAATATTATATCAAATAAAACAGACTTTAAAGCAATAAAAATTAAGAAGGATACTGAAGATCACTGCATAATAATAAAGGATATAATCCAACAAGAATCCTTAACTCTCCTAAATATATATGCAGTCAGCATTGAAGCATTCAGATTCATAAAACAAATTTTTCTTAGCCTATGGAAAGACTTAGACAACCACACAATAACAGTGGAGACTTCAACACCCCACTGACAGTGTTAACCAGATCGTATGAATAAAAAACTAACAAAGAATCTCTGGAGTTAAATTTGACACTTGACCAGGTAGACCTAATAGACATCTACAGAACATTCCACTTAACAACCACAGTGTATACATCCTTCTAATCTACACACAGGACATATTCTAAGATTGACCACATGCTCAGTAATAAAGCAAATATCAACGATTTTTTTTTAATTGAAGTCATATAAAGCACACACTAGGACCACTTGGACCACAGTGTGCAAAAAAATAGAAAGCAATATCAAAAAGTCACTAAAAACTACACAAATACATGAAAACTAAACAACTTACACCTAAAAACTCTTGGGTGAACATTGGAATTAAGGCAAAATTTAAAAAAAAAAATCTTTGAAATTAATAAAAATTAGGACACAACTTATCAAAATTTCTGGATGCAGCTAAAGCAGCCTCAAGAAGAAAGTTTATAGAAACAAATGCCTTCTTCAAGAAGTTAGAAAGATCTCAATTTAAATATTTAACTTTGCACCTAAAGGAACTAGAAAAAAATAAGTTTGCAGAAGAAAATAATAACTAAAATTAGAGAAGAACCTAATGAAATTGACATGCAAACATCCATACAAAATATCAACGAAAACAAGAGTTTTACAAAATAATTGTAGACCACTTATTGTAGATTGATAGACCACTTGCTAGATTAACAAAGAAAAACAAAAAGATCCAAATAAGCACAATCAGAAATGACAAAGGTGATGTTACAACTGATCTTGCAGAAATACAAAAGCTCCACAGAGATGACTGTGAGAAACTCTATGCACAGAAATTAGAAAATCTAGAGGAAGTGGATAAATTTCTGGAAGCACACAATCTCCCAAGATTGAACCGGGAAGAGATTAAACCAGAAAACAGAAAGATAACAACTTCTGAAATTGAATTGGTAATAGAGAGCCTACCAACCAAAAAACAAACAAACAAACAAACAAACAAAAAGCCCTGGACCAGATGGATTCACAGCCAAATGCTACCAATCCTACAAAGAAGAAATGATACCAATCCTACTGAAAATATTGAGCAGGAGGGGCTCCTCCCTACCTCATTCTGTGAAGCCGGCATCAGCCTGATATCAAAATGTGGCAGAGATACAAAGAAAAGCAAGCAAACAAATATAAAACGCCCCAAGCCAATATCCCCAATGAACATAGACACAAAATCCTCAACAAAATATTAGCAAACCAAATCCATCAGCACATTATAAAGTTAATATACCACAATACAGTAGGCTTTATTTATGGGAGGTAAATCTGGTTAAACAAATGCAAATCAATATATGTGATTCACCATGTAAACAGAAGTTAAAGCAAAAACCACAAGATCATTTCAATAGACACAGAAAATGCTTTTGATAAAATCTAACATCCCTTAATGATAAAATCCTTGAACAGACTAGAAATGGAAGGAACATACCTTAAAATAAAATAAAAAGCCATCTATGATAAACCCAAAGCCAACATCATACTGAATGGGAAAAAGCTCAAAATATTGCCCTTGAGAACTGGAACAAGAAAAAGATGCCACTCCTGTTAAACATAGTATTGAAAATGCTATTTAGAGCAGTCAAGCAAGAGAAAAAAAAAAAAAAAAAAAGGCATCCGAATAGGAAGTCAAATTATCTCTCTTCTCTGACAGTATGATTCTTTACCTAGAACATCCTAAAAATTCTGTAAAAAAAAAAAAAAAAAAAAA
>NW_012102465.1:2355552-2376611 GCF_000951045.1 Mandrillus leucophaeus | reverse complement strand
AAAAGGCTCCCAGAATTGATAAATGACGAATAAAGTGTTAAGGTAAAAAATAAACATACAAAAATGAGTAGTATTTCTACACATCAAAAATATCCAGGCTGAAAATGAAATCAAGAACACAATCAGATTTACAATAGCCACAAAGAAAATGAAATACCTAGGAATACAGCTAACTAAGGAGGTAAAAGTTCTCTACAATGAGAAGTAAAAACTACTGCTGAAAGAAATCAGAGATGACACAAATGAATGGAAAAATATTCCATGCTCATGGATTGGAAGAATCAGTATCATAAAAATGGCCATACTGCCCAGAGCAATTTACAGATTCAACACTATTCCTGTCACACTATCAATGTCATTCTTCACAGAATTAGGAAAAAAAAAAAAAACTATTTTGTAATTCATATAACAGCAAAAAAGAGCCTGAATAGCCAAAGCAACCCTAAAAAAAAAAGAACAAAGCCAGAGGCATCACCCTACCTGATTTCAAACAATACTCTAAACCCACAGTAGCCAAAAAATATTTTACAGGTACAAAATCAGACACATAGACCAATGGAACAGAATGGAAAACTCAAAAATAAAGCTGCATACTTACCACCATCTGATCTTTGACCAGACAATAAAAAACAAGCAATGGAAAAAGGACTCCCTATTTAATAAATAGTGCTGGGATAACTGGCAAGCCATATGCAGAAGATTAAAGCTAGATCCCTATCTTTCACCATAAGTAAAAATTAACTCAAAATGGATCAAATATTTAAATGTAAGTCCTCAATTTATACAGATTTGTAAATTTGTAAATTTTTATAAAATTTATAAAATTTAAAATTTTTATAAAATTTATAAAAAATTTGTAAAATAAAATTTCCAAAACATTGGAAGACAACTTAGGAAATGCTTTTCTCAACATTGGCCTTGGCAAACAATTTTTGGCTAACTCCCCAAGAGCAAATATGACAAAACCAAAAATAGACAAGTGGGACCTAATTAAACTAAAGAACTTCTGCACAGCATAAGGAACCATTAACAGTTTAAACAGACAACCTACAGAATGAGAAAATATATTCACAAACTATCCATCCACCAAAAGACTAATATCAAGAATATTCAAGGAACTTAAACTAATCCACTAGCTAAAAACAAATAACCTAATTAAAAATGGGCAAAAATATGAACAGACACTTCTCAAAAGAAGACATACAAACAGTAAACAAACATAAAAATGTGCTCCATATCACTAATCATCAGATAAATGCAAATCAAAACCACAATGAGATACCATATCACACCAGTCAGAATGACTATTACTAAAAAGTCAACAAACAACAGATGCTGGTGAGACTGTCAAGAAAAAAGAATACTTATGCACTATGACTATGGGATGGAATGTAAATTAGTTCAGCTGCTGCAAAAAGCAGTTTGGAGATTTCTCAAAGAACTTAAAAACAGAATTACTATTTGACCAGCATTCTCATTACTAAGTATATGTCCAAAGAAAACAAATATTTCTACCAAAAAGACATATGCACTTGCATGTTAATTGCTGCACAATTCACAATAGCAAAGACATGGAATCAACCCAGGTGCCTGTCAATGGTAGATTGGATAAAGAAAATAGATACATCTACACCATGGAATACTATGAAGCCAAAAAAAAAAAAAAAAAAAAAAAAAAGTGATATCATGTTCTTTACAGCAACATGGTTGGAGTTGGAGGTCATAAACTAAAGTGAATTTATGCAGGAACAGAAAACCAAATACCACATGTTCTCACTTATAAGTAGGAGTGAAAGATTGAGCACACATGGACATAAATATAGGAACAATGGACATTGTGGGCTACTAGAGAGGGGAAGGTAGGGGTTTTGAAAACTACCTGTTGGGTACTATGTTCACTATCTGAGTGGTAGAGGTAATTATTCAAATCTCAGCATTATGTAATGTTCCCATGTAACAAACCCGCCCATTTACCCCCTGTATCTAAAATAAAAGTTGAAATTTTAAAAAATGAAAAGCTTATCTTCTAAGTTCAGTAGGTACTAATATTTGATGATAAATATTTATGTCTTTGATGCAGTTTTGTTAAGTTTTGTTTAACTGTGAATAAATCATTTAATCTTGTTTCATTTTAGTTCCCAATTATAAAAACATCCTCTACTATTTTTTATTAAATTATTATGTGTCAGGAGAATTAATTAACAAATAATTGTCAAATCCTTTTTCCTCCCTGGGTTCCAAAACAAGCCTAAAGGATAACAGTAACAAAATTCTATACCAGGAAAACTTGTGAAAAATGAATAATGAAACTACTAACAGGATATGTAAAAGCAAAATAAAATATAAAAATTTAAAATGCTTACTATTAAGAATAATAGAGAAATATGTTTAGGCACAGAGTTCAGGCACAAAGATGAGCTATAATAGATTCTGTTTAACCCAGTTAGGGATGGAAAAGGAAAACACAGAAAAGTGTTTATGCAAATGACGATCATTTAAAACAAGAACACCTTTTAGAGTTCAGAAAAAGAATAAAGGAAATAGATCAATTTCCAATTTTTGTTTTGCTTTGTTTTTCTTATTTAAGTTCATCTCCAATTAACTCACAAGTTTAGGCTGCTAGTATATACAAGAGTAATGATGTCAACCACTCATGTTTAGAAGGGGCTCTTTTGATTATACCACACAGCCTCATGTAAATGTACTGTTTTTAGGCTAATACGTATTTCTCAAAAAATTCTGAAATATAAAATAACTATTTCATCTGTCTTCTTTATACCACTAAACGAAGAGTAGATAGCAAAATTAACATAGATTGATACAGAATGTGGCATTCAATTAAAATATGGAATTTCTCATGTTCTTTCATTCAAAGTAAAATACCAACAAAATAAATACTAAACTTGGGTATATATCAAGCATTATGCTACAAACGAAGAATGCAAGATGAATAGCTGTTTGAAATTTTGAAGCTGATGGTCAACATGGAGGGAGAAAACAAAGTTAATTTCAAAATTTTGTATTACAGTTAATTAGTGATCACTGCAATATGTTTATACTTTCATTTATCATATTTCATTAAACTTTTATTGTCTACTGTGCTAGATGTTGGGAATCTAAACATAAAAAACCCTATACCTCAGAAAGGAGACACTATGCCAACAGTGAAATGTGTTAAGCTAATTGCTTTCCTCAGGGTAGTGTCCCATAAGGAAAAGAAGTAATGCACCTTCTTTAGTAGTAAAGTTACAAAATCATGTATATGTATAAATCCACATGTGTATCTGTATGCCTCATATATGCACATATATTTATATAGCTCTGTATATGTATATGTGTATATATGTACATATTTATATCTCTTGCCATTTTAAAGATAATTTAAAAACTTACTCAGGCATAATGTGCATTTCTGTAATCTAGCTGAACTATTCTTCTTAAAACAAACCAGAGAGCTGTTTCTGTTGGTTGTTTATTTCTTCTTTCATATTTTACTATTCAAAACATGCTAATAGTTGGATTTTGGGCACAACTTAGGATTTGCTTTTAAGTATAAAAGCCATTTTGGACAAAAATTAAAATTGAGAAAAAATAGACTCATATTCACTTTATATGAATGCAGTCACTTCTCTCATGGTTGAAAACTGCATTGTCCAAAGAACTTTCCGTAATAATGGAAAATTTTATTTGTGATTTCCAGCAGGCAAGTACTAGACACTTGTAACTTTTGAACAATTGAAATTGTTGTTGTGCAACTGGAACCTGGATTTTTAACTTTATTTACTGTTCTTTTGTATTTGAATAACCTCAGGTGGCTAATGGCTGCCCTATTAGACAATGCAGTTCTACAAAATTTTGTTCATGCAGAAATCATTCTCCCATTTTATTAAATCTCTTTGATGACTCATCACTATCAAATAAGTATACTATAGTATCATACATATTAAAATATTTCTTTTAAAGACACATTTTCCTAAATTCCAGAGACATTCTAGCTTAGCCCTATTTTCTGTTATTTTTTTCGAAATCACAGTCACTCTTCCAGCCCCCTCATATCTTGTTTTTTCTTCAACCAATTCCAGTTGATCTTCAATCCCCAGTACTCCACAACATTGTCTCTTATTAAGGTAAGCAATGACTACTGGTTTGTAAAATCCAAAATTTTTTTTCTTGTCCTCATCTTACTTAACTCCTCACCTGCATTCAACTTGCTTAAACTATTCCCTCCTTTAAATGCTCTCTTCATTTCGCATATGTGACACAATTTCTTGGCTTTCCTGTCTGTGTCACTGTGCCCTCTTTTTTATTTTTTCTGACTCCTCTTTCTCTTTTCAACCCTGATGTTAATATCCCCCAAATTTGTCTTCTTCAACTCTTATCTACTCAATGTTCTCTCAGACTATCTGATTACTGTGATGATTAGTATCAGGGGCCATTTTGAGTGGATTGAAGAGTGCCTTGATAGCTAGCTGGTAAAGTATTGTTTCTGGGTATGTGTATGAGGGTGTTGCCAGAGCAGACTGACATTTGAGTCAGTACGCTAGGAAAGACCCATACTCAATATGGGTGGGTACCATCCAATCAGCTGTAATTGTGGCTAGAACAAAGCAGGTGAAAGATGGTGGAATTTCTCTGAGATAATTTCTCATCTTTCCTCCCAAGCTCAACCACACAGGGCTTCACTCCTCTTTCTCACATATGGGAAAATTTTCCCTAATGTAGAGAGTTTGTAGTAGTTAAGATGCTCTTCCCACACAACTTGGAAGAGACTGCCTCTTTGTTTATTCGTGTCTCATCATCTTATTGCAACAGTCACCTCAGAAGTGAGACATTCCTAGGTCAGCCAATCTAGAAAAACCGTCACTCCCACCCCTATTTTGTTTTCTTCATAGCTTACCCTATCTGCAATGATCACATTTGTTTATTCAACCCATTTGAAAATGAGGATGGTCATAACATCAACTGTATATGATATTTTGAAAAACAAATGAGTCAATATGTGCTATGTGCTAAGAACAATAGCATATAGTAAATGCTTAATAAGTTTAACTATTACTTATATTATTACAGTCTCAATAGAAAGCAAACATCTCAAGACCAGAGAATATATCTAATTTTGGTTCGGGAAATGTATTCTACAAATTCAGGATACTTAGCTCACGGTAGTCATTGAATAAGCATTTTTTGGATGAATGAATAAAATTGCAAGTAACAAGAAGGAGATTTTTTAAATACAGATGATTCACAGAGACGATTCAGAGATCCGAAAAACAAGATTTCTATGAAAAAAAAGTTAATGGAATTTTAATTATTGAAACTATCATAAACAAAGCCAAGGTTGTTGTGAAGGTTAAATAACTATATTAAAGCAATCACATCATCAAATTTAGTCACATAACTTCTGCTCATTTAAATTGTGAAAAAAGTCAAACCGGTAATTAAGTATCACAAGGCAAATAATAATAGTTATTTCATTGAGTTTTCACTTTTTAGCAATTTGAATTGATGTAGGTAAAATTGGTGTTGATAGAGATGACCAGCTGTTTTCCATTTCTACTGAGGATAGAAGAAATAAAAACAAATACTAAGTAAACCATGAAAATATGGGTAGCTAGAAGGAAGACATTCCTTACTATGAAAGTCGTTGTAGCCCATTCCAATCAGTTTTAAAGAGGGCTTATAAAAACTTCTTTGTAAAACGTTTTCTATATTCTCATGTCAAAGAAAATATAGCCAAATGCCTTATTTATATGGGAGGATCAAGCAGATGCTCTGTATAATACACATATTAATACACATATCTAACTAAACATTTCCAAATATATTAGTAATTAGAATAAAATTGTAACAAAATATTTACATGTAGTCTAGAGTGCTCTGTAGAGAAAGAGAACATGCTGTTTCTTTAGGCAAATAAAATTTGAGTACTCCTAAAACAATTTTTATTTCTCAGAGTAACAGTTCAAACCATGCGAATGTTCTTAAAAGTTCAGTACAGATGTCTTAATAATTGTTTGCTTTAAGATTTTTTTAAAAATGTTTCATTAGTGTATAATGAGGTAGGTTTTATTAAAATTTATTTGCTGATTTTCCCCAATATTCATCTTAATATTTTACTTGACCAGTTAAGCAGGAAAAAACATATTATTTTTGAGATGAATATCAAAGAAGCAGTTTTTCAGAGTGTTTTAATCGTATCCAAACTTCTTACAATCAAACTATATTTAAGAATTTTATAATAACATAAATACAAACTTAAATTGTCTAGTTTTTCCTTTATTGTAGGAAATATAATTATTAACTAAAATAAGTCTCTTGTTTCACAATATACACATAGTTAATATTTATGGATTACTCAGCACTGCCAAGTGATAGAAAAGTCATTTAACTTAAATAAGATACTGCTTGAAATGTTTTGAAAACTTAAACTTTTCCAGATATATTTTGTCTAAACAGGTATTGAATGATATTTTGGGAGTAAGCATTTGTAGTTACCATCATGGTATTTTAAACTGTTTGATAATTCATGTTATTTGAAAAACAATTATGGTCTAACCAAAATGATAAAAAGAAACTTTTAAGCTAAATAAAACAAAGTAGAAGTAACAAGTTAAAAGCAACAGATGAAAAATAAACTGATCTATGCCATGTCTTCCTTCCTGTGGTAAAGAGAATCAAGAAACTTTTTGCTTGTTTTATTTTTATTTTTTTGTATTTCAATAACGTTATTGAAAAGTATATGTTTTAGTAACAAACATAAATAACATATCTGATGTAGTAGGTTAGAATACCTCTGTCAACTCAGAATTTACCTTGGTATTTCCAAAATATTGAAATATATCAGTCATATGGAAAACTGAAAAGTTATCCACAAAACATGGTTTATATATTTGTTAATGATAATAAGTACTGTAGCTCCTCGGTTTATTGTATAGCTTTTATTCTACATGCAGAACTCACCACTGCCCCAGCCTGATGCTCCATGGAAAGCACAGATGACCATTTTAGCTCAAACTGAAATGAGGCAACAGGTTTAATCTATAATAGTTTTGGGGTTTTTGTTGTTGTTTTCTTTTTGCGTGTTTTGTCTTTTCTCCTTATACAGGGCTTAGCATGCTTTTAATAATTATGTGGGGACATTATTATAAATATAGAGCAAGTGATGGTAACAGATAGAATATTTTATGTCCAATTAGGTCGGCTTTAACCACCCAAGTACACTTCTAATATGTCAATCACTTATGTGGCAAACTTGATGACATCTTCTTTAGGCTCCCGTGTATGGGTGTGGCATTAGTCGCCCACAACCAGTTATACCATAGAAGGTAACTTTGTACCACCTTTTCGATCACATACCTCTGGGATGTAATTATTTGTCTCTCTTTGATACAGTGTTTCTCAACTGGAAAATTTGTTTTATTAATGCCTGTGGACTATTTTTCATGTCACTATTGTAGAGTTGGAGGGGGAGCTGATTGCTACTAGTATAAAATGGGGAGGCCAGGGATGCACCTTACTATCTTACAATGCACAGGACAGTTTCTCACAACAAGGAATTACCTACCCCACAGTGTCAAAAGTGCTGAGGTTGGAGAGACCCTTCCCTAGTAGACTAAGTTGTCTATAGGACATTGAGATGATTCCTGCCACATCTGTAGAACCTAGCACAGTATCTGGCATGTCTATTGCATCTAAAAACATCTGTTGTTTGTTAAGGTTTCACTGAAAACAGTTTAGAGAGAGGCCTTCTGTCATATATGGTGCTAAAAAGACTATTCCCATTATATTCCAAAAACTCTACTCCACAGAAATTGCTTTATGAAAAGCCCAACCTCCTCACCCTTGATTAAAATTCTTCAATAGTTCTCTTTTACTTCAGGATAAAGAGTATTGCAATCTGTATAGTACACTCTACTATTCTTCTATTCTTCATGTACACTAGTCTTCTCCTAATTCCTTGAGTGCTCAAACGAAATCTAGAAGTAGTCTATGTGCATTTAATATGCAGTTTTTAATTAATCTTACATGTGAGGCAGTTTTTTAAACACACTCATGTGTTTATAAAAAATCTAATTTAATGACTGCGGCAAACTTACATGATGGTACTATTATTATTTCTATCCTTAAAACAAGCAAACAGGAGCATTGAAGACTTAAATGACTTGCCCAGGGATATCCACAGCACGTAAGTGGAGAAGCTCTTGAAGCAAAAGTGAGGAATTAGTACATTCCAGATTGAGAGTTTCTAGAAGAAAAGACAAGATGACACAGAGAACATAGTCAATTTGGATAACTAAACCTAATTTGTTATGGTTGAGGTAAAATAGGACTCACTGCAACATGCCTCACAAATAATGCTAAAATGATATACATGCCACTTTATTATAGATTTTCCTTTCAAAAATCTATTCTCTTCTTCAAGACATAAATGCCTAATGGAATAGTTACTGTATATCTATATATATCTATATAATTATGTCTACATCTATCTATTTCTATATTTAAAGTTTAAGGCTAGGCACCTCTCTTCACTTAAAAATGCATGCCCTAATATGTTTAAAGATTGTAGAGAAGACATTTGTGAAAATTTGCTACAATATAAGCAATGCTGAACTATCTGGAATTCCCAGCAATTGTTATCCCTGTATTTTACAATATCTCCCTCAACTCTGAAAAGTAATGCCAACTTTTTTTTTTCCTGTGGCCCCATTTCTTTTATTAATGAGGTAATGTCAATAAATAAAAGCACCCATAATAATCATTTTAAGGAATAAAGTAATTTATACATAAATGTATGCATTAATAAATGAAATCTAAACAATATGTAATTTTACTATTCAGTTATGATAAGAACACAGTCTATTGATTGACAAAAATAGGCTTAAACTGTAAAATGGATTGTTTATAAATAAGAATGTCATTAAGTTTCTAATTTAATAAAATCGTTACTTTTTTAGTGTATAATTCTACAAAAAGTAATTGTATACAAAGAACGGAGAATATTTTTCAAGTAGTTTATTAAGCTATAAACTGAAAGAAACAAAATTTGATATAGCAAAAAGAAAGTTGTTTCGGGTTATTTTTCCTTGTTTACACTGAATAAATATTCAGATCTAGTAGATGATTGTCCCTTAAAAGTTAAATAAAATATCAGAGAAATGACAATTCCACAAGAATTTGTGATCCATTGATTTAACTACTTTGGAACTACACTTCACAATTTTGGAAACTTAAAAATAAGGAATAATCTGGGGGAAAGAATATTTAGGAAAAGTTATCCAGAATGTATACCAGGCTACTCTGAAAAAAAAAATACATCTTCTCAGATTATCTTTTATGTCCTATGTGTACTTAATTTTTGCTGACTACCTTCCTAGCACCCATTTTCTATTTTCACATACACATAAGAGTATCCAGATATTTTCATCGGGTTTCCATTCTCTCCAGTAATGACCCTTTGACTCCAGTTTCACGGGCAAGCTTTGATTAATGTAAGACAATTGGCATAACCTTAGCTGTTTCAATTAGTATGATTTCTAGACTCTTACTCTCATAATATTTATTCTTTTGCGTTTTATGTGTGTCAGTGTGGAGCCTAAAGAAAACTATTTTGCCAATATGAAATAGGCAAGCTTAAGACACGCTAACATTGAAGAGGACAGGGAGGTAGTAAAAAGACACTGGGTCCTTGATGACGTATTTTACTGATGAAACAAACAATTTCTGGACTTTTCAATTCTTTTGTTAACCAATAACCACCCCCTAAGAGTTTTATGTGAAGTACAGCTTCATGACTGATATGTAATGATAAAAGAATGCTTACAACTTTAGGATTTAGGAATGGATTTGTGCATACTTTCATCTTGGTTCCCTAACAATCTAGAAAGACAGTTCACCTAACAGTGTAATTTTAACTGTCCAGTGGCTATAAGTTATGTAAGAATCAAAGTATGACATTAAAATTAGGAAATCGAACTACAGAGATAAATTCAAGTTAGTCAATTAAATATGCTAACATGAGCAAAATACTAGCACAAGCAAAATAAAACAATAAAATGCAATGAGTTATTTCTGTTGTAGAATGTGTAAGTGGTATATACATAGTGGCACGCACACAGATAAAGTTAGATTGCATGCATGGGAGGTGGCTAAATAAATATGGAGTGACTTGAATTGGTCCTGTCCTGTTTTCAGTTAATCTGGGTAACTGAAGTAACCAACCAAAATATATTTGCTGAGTCAAAGAGATCAACATATAGAGCCCATGTTTACTAAAACCTTTACAGTGGTCCCCCTTTATCCACTCCATATGGAATACACTCCAAGACCCCAGTGGATGCCTGAAACTACAGAGAGCATCAAATCCTTTATACACTATATTTTTTGTTTGTTTGTTTTATTAAGTCAAGAATACTTACCTTTCTTCTTAAAGTAAGCACTTTATGGCTTCTCTTTAACATATCAAAATTGCCATATCCACACTACTCATGTGATATGGGGCCATTATTAAGTAAAATAAGGGTTACTTGAACATAAGCCTGCAAGAGCACAGCAATCTGGGAACAGAAATGGCTAGTCAGTGACTACTGGGCAGGAAGCATGGCCCCAAGCTGGACAGGGCTGGATGTCATTAGATTTGATCACATTATTCAGAATGGCATGCAATTTAAAACTTATGAATGTTCATTTCTAAAATTTCCTAGTTAATATTTTTGGATCATATTTGACAACATATAACTGAATCCAGAGAAAGTAAAAATGGAGATAAGGGGGTGGGGCTACTGCACTTTTTGTGGGTGTGCATAGCTGGTTATAACAGTATTCTGGTAATTTAACAGGTTAAAATTTAGAGGTAAAGCATATACGAGATCATTCCCTTAGGGAAGAAGAAATGCATCACCTAAAAATAAATCAGATTATCCATACTAGGAATTTCTGTGATAAAAAGCCATCTCAGTCTTGCTTTGCTTTGTGTTTCTTCTTCGGAATAGAGAGCAACTTCATTAAAATCCTTCTTACTTCTTTTATTTATTCACTGGCAAATGTAGAAGTAGAGTTGAAGTTATATGTATGGCTCAATATATTTGGAATAGTAAGCCATAAATACATATTTCAAAGGAAATTTGTTTTTATATCACAGAATCATAAATTCAGTTATAAAAAATGTAGCAGAGAGAAGCACAGAGACATTATACAGACTTGACATTGTGCAATATTTCTGCATGGGACATCATTTCATAGGAAGGCATCCATGCAGATGTGTGTGTGTGTGTGTGTGTGTGTGTATGTGTGTATATGTATACACTTATATATGTATATACATATATATACATACACACACACATATATATGGCATGTAAAACTTATTTTCTTGAAAGAAATGTAGTCAAGTTTGGAATCTGCTACTTACTAATAGTGTGGCTTTATCACATAATTTTGTCTTTCTTGAACAAGGTTCCAATGGGATGCTAAATGTTGCTTTTCTTTTTCTGGACTTTTGACCACACATGATAGAATCAAGACCATTTGCATAAGGTAAGCTCAGAAATTAGGAAACTGACTGCGGGACTTGGTTCATCACTCACTTCTCCAGTTACAATAAAAGTCAAGGAAATTGACCAAGAGATGACAGTACTGGAGATTCCTTAGAAAAAATAAATTAGGTGAAGTCCATATTCAATCCATACCTCTCTGGGGAAAGATGAGAGTATCTTTCCCCATGCCCCAAAGTAACTAAGGTGAGCTTCAGGGAATTATAAGACAGACTGATGTTAGATTTCTTGAATAGAATTGGGACCATGTAAATTGGTTTTTACTCATACCTGGAAATGTCTAAAGATTAAGAGCTGACTAGAGCTACTGCTGATTTCAGAGGAAAAGGAGAAGGCAATGGGAATGCAGATCCCACCAATGTCATGGCAAAGATGTGTGCTTCCTTTTGGCCAGTTATGGACCCCAAGGATGAATACCGACTTCATTTATTTTGAAAAGGGCTTTATTCAAAAGAATCATGGTGGTATTTTGGGGAGAGGGGGTAAGACATTGAAAAAATTCTATATTAGTTAGTTGGTCATATGCTAGTGCTAGCAGGTGAGGGGATAGGAGTATGCTGTGAAAATAATCAATTTCATCATCTAAAAATAGAAGATGCCAGTTATCTCAAAGTGGTTCACTTAATGATCCACAAAAGCTTTTTTGTTTTTAAGACAAGATTTTACTCCTATCACCCAGGCTGGAGGTCAGGGGAGCAAACACAGCTGACTCACTGCAGCCTCAACCTTTTGGGCTCAAGCAATCCTCCTGCCTCTGCTGGGACTACAGACGCTGTCACACCCAGCTAATTTTATAAATATTTGTAGAGGCAGTCTCACTATGTTAGCCAGGCTGGTCTCAAACTCCTGGGCTCAAGATATCCTCGAGAACTGACTTCCCAAGGTGCTGGGATTACAGGCATGAGCCACCAAGCCTGGCCTCACAAAAGCTTTTTGAGTGGGGAAAAATACTGTGTTTGGAGAGCTATCATATATGACAGTGTTTTCAAGAGCTAAATACTGATATGTTGCAACGTGAGACTTTTTACTTGTTTGTTCTTCCTTTTCCCCTCTTTTATATCTTTCCATTATGTGATAGTTTGGAGGAACTAGAAACAGCGTGGGGAATGGAGGGAAAATTGCAAAGCCAAAATGAGTAGTAGAAAGAATGCACCCCTTTCCTACCCATCTCTATAGCTTTTGGAGTCTAGGTTAGGCTTGAACTTAAAGGGAGAAAAAATATTTTAAAATATGAGAAATATATATTAGATTGTACTAGACCTTTAGAACCTGAGAAACAACTTGTTAATACCTTGAAGTTATTGGAAAATCTTGCTTAGATATAACTAGCAACTGTGATGATGTGAAAGACTATTGTTACTTTTTGCTTAAAACCTAATGTCTGTTTCATTCAAGAAACTGTCACAATGTTTATACAATCAAATAGTACAATGTTCCCCCACACAGACTCTGATAATGAGCAATATTGTTCTTTGATTTCATAAAATAATAATTGTAAGTAATCATTTTCTAATTTTAGTAATTTTAGTAATTAATGTAAATGCTTTATCATACATTATTGAAAGACATATTAAATGTATTGTTGAGAGATTAACATATCTTGTAATGTAAACGCTTTATCACACATTGTTGAAAGATATGTTAATCTTCCAATAATCACAAGAGGTAGGAATAATTAATGTCCCATTTGACAGATGCATAGAGTGAGACTTAGAATGATTAGGTAATACTCTCAAAGGCATGCAGCCAGTAACAGAGAATGCCCGCATTTTAACCAAGGTCCGTCTGACTCCAAAGTCTTAAGGACTGTGCTCTATTAGGTCATTTCTCATTCTCGTTTAATATACTCTGTCTCCAAATAAGCTATTAGCCAAATTTTACAACCAGAATAATTTACACTGTTCTGACCTGACTCCAGGGTTAAATAAAGAGGGGACAATATTTTTCTGGCCTCACTTTTATGCATGCTTTTCTCTAGGGCTGTTTTATAAGCTCATTATATGGAAGAGATACAGAGTGGGATATCATAAATGTCAGCTATGCAACTCCGTATCAGGGCAGCATAAAAACTCTACTGAGGAACTTGTCTTAAAAACTGGGCCAGGACGACAGCTGTGTAAATATGTATGTAAATGAGTCAAGGTTTAGTAAAAATTCCATCCTTGTGGCTGGTTTTAAAAATTGTATTGGAGTCTGTGTTTCCACTTGATCCAATATTGCTCTAAATACAATCTCAGATTTTATGACTTACATTTAGTAAATGAGAATTAGATTTTTAAAGCAATTGTATCCGCTTACTCTTTTAAGGAAGGTAATATCCAACTCTGATATAAAGTTAATATAGGGCAGTGAGTAGTTCACCTTTCTAACACACTATTGACAAAGGTGACTTGAAACAGAACTAAATTTTTGTTTCAGTTATTTTTTCTTTTTTTTTTTCTTTTTTTTTCAAATTTAGGGGGCTATTTTAAATGAAGTAATCAAATCGTTTTCCTCTAATTATTATCACAGGTATTCAGTATATTGTGCAATCAAGTCATATTGTTACAACAAATTGCTGAAAGAAAATTACTAACAATGTGATTTACAGAATTTGTATGATACCTTTGAAAAATTTTCTTTTTAAGGATTTCAGGTGCAGAGAATTGGCTTAATTAAAATACTTTCTTCCTGAAAGATAATTTCATTTTGTATAAATTGTGTTTTTTTAGATTTTATCATGCTTTATTTTACATATTCTTTAATAATGGAGTGAACACCTGTGTACCACAAAGCAAAACATAGTCAATAATTACGATACACCTATATACTCACTTTTACCATCCCCTTGCCTCTCCCTCAAAGTTGAGACTATTCTAAATATTGCCTTTAGCATTTCCTTGTTGTTTTTTTTTTTGAAATTTAGCTCATTTGTGTGTATAAGATAGATGTATATATTGCTTAGTTTTGTTTTTCAACTATTGATAAAGTAGATGATGCAGACAGCATTGTTTAATAATTCACTATTCAGTTTTAAAAAACAGTGATATGAAAGTTCAAATGGTAAGTGTAGAAACATTAAAATATGTGCATGCTAAATGCTAGATTTTTAAAAATATTTTAAATCTATTTTAAAATATTTTAAATCTAAGTAGCCTTAGAAAGGCTACTTAGATTTTTAAAAATATTTTTCTTCTTTTATTGATGCACAATATTTTACCTATGTATGAGGTACATGTATGTTTCACGTGCATAGAATATATAATGATCTAGTTTTATTTAGATTTAGCATGACAGAGGGAAAAGAATATTAGCATACAACTAAGAAAGTCAGGATTTTATTATTTCTGATTAAAATATATTATAAATTAGTATAGATCAGAACTTTCTATCTTGGCCTGAAATTCTGTGTTGAAAAAGCACAGGATTAGGATCACAAACAAAATGAAACAGAAACTGTGATTTAAAGAAATATCATAGAGCTGTGGCCCCCAATCGTTTTGGCACCAGGGACCAGTTTCATGGAAGAAAAAATTTCCAAGAACTGGGGAGGGGGAAGGTTTAGGGATGATTCAAATGCGTTACATTTGTTGTGCAGTTTATTTCTATTATCATCACATTGTAATATATAACGAAATAATTATACAACTCTTCATAATGTAGAATCAGTGGGACCCCGAGCTGCTTTCCTGCAACTAGCCGGTGCCATTTGGGAGTGGTAGGGGACAGTGACAGATCATCAGGCATTGAATTCTCATAAGGAGCATACAACCTAGACGTCTCGCATGCACAGATCGCATTAGGGGTCGCGCTCCTATGAGAATCCAATGCCGCTGCTGATCTGACAGAAGTGGATGCCGGAGTCGGGAGCACTGTCAATATAAATGAAGCTTCACTTGCCAGCCCGCCACTCACCTCCTGCTATGCAATCTGGTACCAGTCCCTGGCCCGGCGGTTGCGGACCTCTGTCGTAGAGAGTGTGGGGGGGATGTAACTAAAATAGGGCATAGAAGTCTTTAACTTCTTCCAAAGAGATACATCTGTTACAAGTATAAAGTGAGGGACAGTTAATATAGAGACACTGCACGTTATGAAAATCAACATGTTTAAAGAAAGGGTCATTCTCAGGAGTACGTGAGTAAATAAAAAAGGGGCCGGGAGCAGTGGCTCACGCCTGAACAACATGGTGAAACACTGTTTCTACTAAAAAATACAAAAATTAGCCGGGCATGGTGGCGGGCGCTTGTAATCCCAGCTACTTGGGAGGCTGAGGCAGGAGAATTGCTTGAATCTAGGAGGCGGAGATTTCAGTGAGCCAAGATCGTGCACTCCAGCCTGGGCCACAGAGCAAGACTCCGTCAAAAAAGAGAAAGAGAGGAAGGGCAGAGCAGGGCAGGGCAGGGCAGGGCAGGGCAGGGCAGGGCAGGGCAGGGAAGGGAAGGGAAGGGAAGAGAGTGGAAATGATATCATGGTCTGAGATTAATGCAAGGTCCGGGCCAGCAGGAGACAGAGGCTCATGATTAGTGTAGCAGAATTGTGTATATGCTAGACAAAAGGATATCTCATGTCCTGTGCAGGATAAAGTAGGATGGTGTGAGATTTAATCATGATACTCAGAACAGCACAGGATTTAAAACATGAATTATTTACTTCTGTACTTTTTTCGTTTAATATTTTCAGTAGTTGACTTGGGTAACTTAAACCACAGATAAGGAGGGACTAACATACTTTTTAGCTCTCTCATAATTCTTAGGAAATTACGCTTAATATATTCATGCATATTTCTATGTTTTGCTCTGCTTTTCAAAGACTTTGAAAAATGATAGTATTTGATGTTTATTCACCTGGTGAATGAAAATTTGTAAATTTAATAATAAATAACAATTTAGCAACTGATTTATTACTGATTTATGTAGTTAAGGATATCTATATGCAATTATTATTATTATTGTTGTTGTCACAAAACAGAGTCTTGCTCTGTGGCTCAGGTTGGAGTTTGGTGGCATCATCTCAGCTCACTGCAAACTCTGTCTCTCGGGTTCAAGCAATTCTTATGCCTCAGGCTCTGTAGTAGCTGGGATTACAGGCCCGCACCACCATGCCCCGCTAATTTTTGTATTTTTGGTAGAGACAGGGTTTCACCATGTTGGTCAGGCTGGGTTTGAACAGCTGACCGGACATGTCACACCCACCTCAGTCTCCCAAAGTGCTGGGATTATAGGAATAAGTCACCATGCCCAGTGGCAAATATTATTTTTTATTGGGAATTTTTATTTTTATTTTTAATTTCATCATTTTGTTTTTCTACTGAATTTGATTTAATTGATTTCTTTTTTTTCCCTCCTTTTCTTTTTTCTTTTTTCTTTTTTTTTTTGAGATAGTCTCACTCTGTCACCCAGGATGGAGTGCAGTGGTGTGATCTCAGCTCACTGAAACCTCCACCTCCCAGGTTCAAACTATTCTCATGCCTCAGTCTCCAAAGTAGCTGGGATTACAGGCACATGCCACCACACTTGGCTAATTTTTTACTTTTAGTAGACACAAGATTTCACCATGTTGACCAGGCTGGTCTTGAACTCCCAGCTTCAAGTGATCTGATCCCCCTCAGCTTCCCAAAGTGCTGAAGTTGCAGGCACGAACCATAGCACCTGGCCTGATGTAACTGATTTCTTTATAAGCCATCTACAATATTTTACATACCTATAAATTCTATTTTGAAGAAACATTCTAGTCTATATTCTAGACAAAAGTTTTTGTTTGCTTTTTATTTCAGAGTTAAAGGTTTAAAGACATTTCTCATATACAATTTTATATAGAGAATCTTGAATAATACATTGGGCAATGTCCTCAGCAACAATTGTAAAAGAGATACTGAAACCATCTTGAAAGGGATGTTTCTTGCACAACCCTTAATAAAAGCAGAACATATAAGACTGTATAACTAAATAAAGGCGATTCTGATGAGGAAGAAAATAACATTTGTTGAATCATCATTAGGTGACAGTCATTCTGGACATATTACCTGAATTATTTCAATATCATTTAGAGATTTATGGGACACCCCAAGAAAAAGGTGTGGAAAATGTCAAAGATAACAGACCAAAAATTGGCCAAGTTGGGATGTGAATACATTTGTGTCTCACTCCTAAATCCATACTCTTTCCATTCAGTCTCAGCATAGATCTACTGTTCTAGTCTAAATTAATATTCTCCCTCAGACATCTGATTGATTAAAGGGTGTACTTAGAGTTTTTGGAGGGGTGGAGGACTTTATTCCATTAATCTCAAATTTTAGGATCCATGAAGACTGGATTAATCAAGGTTAAAACATAGAGTGTTAGACTCCACTGCCAGAGGTTCTTATTTAACAAGTCTGTAAAGGGGTTTTTGAACTTTTATTTTAAAAAGTTCCTAGATAATGGTGCTCCTGCTATTGTGGGGGACCATGCTTTGAGAACCACTGCTCTAAATTAATAGACTCCAATGTGTCTGGTGATTTCCAAAAGGGGAACTTAGCGTATCTGAAGGAGTTGATAACCTTTTATGGATCTAGATAACTCAAATTAAAAAAATAAAAATAAAATAAATAGCAATGAAATTATCTTTCCCTTTACTAGACCCTGTAGAACAAGTGTTACTACTGAGCATGTACTTGGTAACAGATAATTAGACTAAATGTTTTACATGGATGATTAAATCCTCAAGATATCTACAAAAGTGGCAGTTAAAACGTGAGTATCAGCTGTACAAAGTAGAAATTGGGCAATGCTCTATGGGAGAACTGTAAGCACTGGCCTAGTTCATTGCCTTGCTATCTAGGTAAGAGGGTTTATTTTTATAAACATTTGTTTGCAATTATTCCTTGTCTTCTGAACTATCATTGTCTTTTGTGCCTTTTTTTTTTTTTTGCTTGTTTTTCCTTTCCTTCCTGCAGAAGACAGTGATAAAAAGGCTTAAGAATGGCTTCTTTTGCTAAAATACATTCTTATTATCTTCTTACAATTTTGTATCACTGTCTTGTATGTCACCTCATTCTCAATACCCTTTTCACGTCAGATGCCCTACTCGATCTTAAATTAGGAGTGCTCTCTAGAGTTTTATGTTCAACCCTTTTCTATTTTCTCTATATAACACTTATCAGTTCTAACAGCTCTAAAGTATAACCTTTTCATAACTGTTCATGTATTTATGATTTTGCACTTTCTGATTAATGTTCCTGTTATGCCCTTCATCCTTCTGTCTATCAAGTATATTACTCTTCAGCTCCATTGTCTCTCTTTCTACAATGACACTCTAAGCTTCTTCATTTTTTTCCTTTGTGATTCCAAATACATTGCATTTGTCTTAAATGTAGTCTGCATCAATTTGCCTTATGCTTACTTATTTTGTTTCTGTCTCTTTTATATGATCTGAAGTGTAGCTCTCATGACTTAATAATCTTGGTGCCCTTGCCTGTTGAACCTCAGAAAGTGTGTGTGTGAGCAATATAGTGAAAAATGATTGATAAAATCACACATGACAAATAATATATAAATGTATTACCACTGAAACTGGGAAAAACCCTTAAGTAAGATTCCCTGGCATATGGGAGATGGTCACTTATTTTGACATCCTTTGCTATTCCGTGCTCCACTGACTGCTGTCTGGAAGATTTATTCCTTTATATTATTCTAAATATCTCTAGATTAGGTTTGTTTTTTGTTTCATTTTCAAATTTGTTCTATTTGCGTAAAAGTCCTGGGAAACCACATTTATGTTAAATAAACGTATTTCAAACACCGAATGCTCATTACACAGGGAGGGAATTGCACTAGAAAGCAGATATAGCCAGAAATATAGGTGAAAGGAGATCTGGAGAGATAGAAAAACTATTAGTTAAAACCCAACAGGGGCAATGTAGAGGGAAATTCATGAGTGTGCACTATGCATACAGTCATATGTATTTTTAATAGATGAGCTAAGAACAGGGAATAAAACAATGGATATCATTGTTTCAGACATGGTGATTAGGGATCTGAAACCAGGTATTCTAAACTAAAGTTAAGAGTACAGACTCTGGGAGAAGAACAAAAACAGTATGATCAAATGCAAGCTTGTCTTGATTTAGTGGCTCTCAAGAGAATCTTGGCTGTCTGGTGCTAGCATTTGTCCTAGGTTTGTGTAGAGAAATTCAGTGAGATAAAACTCCTGAGTAATGCCCAGCAGAGGAAAAACGTCAAAAAATGCCAGATATATTCTGGAATTCTTTCTTTAGCTATTATGTGTGCAGTACATGGTATTAACCTGCATGGGTCCATATCTTCTTATTAATTTTTATAACCTAGAACAAAACACATGCATGATTCTCAATAAATATCATCTGAAATAATAAATAAGTAAATTAATAATATAATAAAAATATTTGACTTCTTACCTTTAACTAGTCACCTTGGTTCTCTTATACAACATCCACCCCACCTAATCCAGCATTATTTTTGTTATTTAATTGTATACTTCCATGCTGACTGCAGTGACTTAGGAAACTGTTGCACTATTTTCTGGTAAACTATACAATTCGGGTGACTTTGAAAGTTTCTCTAATTCATTGTTTTGCTTCAAAGCAGCTCTAAAACTGAATAGACTAAAGGAAAATATATAATATTTTAAATTTTAAGTAATAACTTTCTTGATTTACCCCCCAAAAGCGTATTTTATATTTTATTTCCTTTTTTATTTGTTTTAAAGTCATTTTCTGTGTTATCCATTAATTACATATGTTTGTTAGCCCAAATCATGTTACTATAAAATGAATCTTATTTTCTTTCTAACTTTGGACATTGTTTTCTCATGGCTAATTTTCAAGTAATATCAAATACCCCATTTGTAGAGACATTATTTCAATTTTTATCTATATCTTATTCAATCTGCATTTCTCTTGAAAACAGCATAAAACCAGCATTCCAAAATGTTTGTTTATTGGAAAATGTACTTCTAATTGGCATGGATTACTTTAAGCAACTGCTTCCTCTGAAATTATTGCATGACATATATTCAATTCCATAAGAACCAGTTAATTTTGCTAAAATATTTTAGCAATCGTTTTAGAAATATATACATAAAAATGTTGCTTTCTCAGTTGGTAGATTCTTTCTTTCATGAATAGCAGTACAAGATGTACATATAATACTGTATAAAGAAGTATGTATATATACTAAAGCATAAACTTTAGCCCAAAGAAATGATTAGTGATGTACATCACTAATTAATGCATTAATATTATTTGCAGCTATTATATTAACTAATATACTTAAGCATTGTAGAATAATATCAATTATTTTTAATTAATAAATTTTTGGTTGGTTTCAAGTACTTTGCTTGACCCCAGGAAACAAATTTAGGCAGAACCAAATTTAATGATTATGCACTTTGTTTTTGAAATATACACATGGCTAATTTTAATATAACACTGTAAGTAAATTGTGTATATATAAATTGTGTATATAAAGATTGTATATATGTATAATAATTGTGCATATATATCAATTGTAT
>NW_012102465.1:2299839-2355502 GCF_000951045.1 Mandrillus leucophaeus | reverse complement strand
GAAATATATATTTTATATATATATATATATATATATATATATATGTACCTAAACCTAAATTATACTGGGATGGGGTGGGTTGGTAGAGAAAAGATCAGAATGGGTTTCATAATAAATAATGACATAGAGTTGAATGTTGAGTGAGATATAAGAGTTAACCAAATAAAGATCAGACCCATCTATCCATTTTTTTTTTTTTACAGTGCCATGTTTATGGCAACTATCCTAACCCACATCATCTTGTTCTTACACTAATTTAAAAGTTTTGGGATTTTTGCCTTTCTACAAAGCATTGTTTCTATGGCTGCCAAAAAATAATATTGTTAAAATTAAATAAGACCACTCTCCTATATGTTTTTCAATAGCTTCCTGGAACTTAAAATAAGATCCAAATGCTTTATACCCTAGATAGTGGCCTAAAATATCCTAAAACATATAGCCTCTGACTGGTAGCCCTCCTTCTTTACTATAATTAAAAAATCTGATTTTCCTTTCTCATTATCAAAAAGTGAAACCTTGTTTCCAATTTAGGAATTTTGAATGTATTCTTCTCTTTGCACTAATTAATAAGTTCCTCATGGCTGACTTTTAAAGGTTCTAAAATATGGACTCAATATTTTTGGCATTTCTCCTATAGATAGATCTGTCTTAACCCTTTGAGTCAAAGGACTGCTTTAACCACTAGAGTGTGACATAAATGATGTTGTGTGATATCCAAGGTTGCTTCATAAAATATGACACAATTACCATAAAATATGATGTAATTTCCATATATTTGTCTGGAAACTTCATGCTTCCTTCTTGAGCTGTCATGTGAGAATTCCAACTATTGTAAGGCTACTGTTCTTAAGGAAGCCTAGTCTCACAGAGAGAATACATTTAGATATTATAATCAGCAGTAAAAGTCTTTGAGTTATTCCAACTCAGGCACCAGGTACATGGGAGTAATTGAGCCTTTAAACTATCATAGCTGTCAGTTGTCCCCACCCTTCAACATTTTTAAATTGAAGTCTTAGATGTGGAACAGAGGCAAATCATCTCATTGTGCCTTTTCAGAATTTTCCAACCACAGAATTCTTGTGCATAAAAATTGATTGTTTTAAGCTATTACAACCTGGGATAATTTGTTGAGCAGGAACAGTAACTGATACATGATACAAATTTCATCTCCTCAGAAAAGGCTTTATGAGCAATTTATTTAAAATTGACCTCTATCACAAAATGACAATAACCATAATATTTATTGTCTACTTGTTATTCGTTGACTATTTGTTATAGCCAAAACCTGGAAATAACCCCAATTGTTTATCTACAGTTGAATGAGTAAATCAACATTGGCATATTCAGAGTGGAATATTATATACTAATTATTATGAAGGATCTCTATATACATACGTCATAACTGAAATATCTAAACAAAATGTTGACCATAAACAATCAGAACAAAAGAGTACTGTACTACCCTGTTCTTACACTGATAATAAAGACATACCCAAGACTGGATAATTTATAAAGAAAAGAGGTTCAACAGACTCACAGTTCCACATGTCTGGGAAGGCCTCACAATCATGGTGGAAGGCAAAGGCGAAGCAATGGCATGCCTTACATGGTGTTAGGCAAGACAGCGTGGGCAGGGGAATTCCTGTTCATAAAACTATCAGATCTCATGAGATTTATTCACTATCACAAGAACAGCACAGGAAAGACCCACCCTCGTGATTCAATTACCTCCCACCAGGTCCCTCCCACGACATGTGGAATTATGATAGCTACAATTCAAAATGAGATTTGAATCAGGACGCAGTCAAACCATATCAAGAGCATTCTAAATAAATCTCTTTATGTAAAGAACAGGTGAGACTTTTAAAAAGCAGTTATTATTGAAAAATGGCAGGAGAGAAGCTGCTGGAATGTTGGTAATGGGTTCTGACTGCTGGCTGCAATCTGTACCTTATATGCAACCAGTGTCTAAAGCAGTAGACAACAACTTTACAGTATTTGCCTCTAGTTACTTCCCCTTGATAATACACAGTTGCTTTTCTTTATAATTCAAATTCTTAGTATCCTGTACTGTCAATACAATTATTCATTTGTAACTTTGTTGTCATCCCACTACAATGCCATGAGAGCAGGATAGACTGTCTTGTTAACTTTTGTATATGCATTTTCAGTTGAATTAGTATCAAACTGTATAATATTAATATGATGTAATATCAGTAAATCATATTTTAAGATTTATTATATTATCTCATACAAATTTAGAAACATTTGATAAAAAGGCCTATTGAGTGAATCATGGTAGATTCTGCAACTGAATCTGAGATTGTTCAACCTTTAAATTCAGAAAAGGATATAGGTAGAAACTGTGATAAAACTACTGCGTCATATCCTAATAAAGAAGCTAAATCACAATTTTATGCCAAAATACCAAGTTTCTTATTTGTTTGTTTGTTTGTTTATTTATAGACAGATTCTTCCTCTATTTCCCAGGCTGGAGTGCAATAGCATAATTGTAGTTTGCTGCAGCCTCAAACTTCTTGGTTCAAGCAATCCTCCTACCTCTGCCTGGGACTACAGTTATATGCCACCACACCGGGCTAGTGTGTGTTTATGTGTGTGTGTGTATGTGTGTGTGTAGAGATGGTGCCTCACTATGTTGCCCAGGTTAGTCTTGAACCCCTGGCCTGAAGAGATCCTCCCCCCTCAGCCTTCCAAAGTGCTGGAATTATAGGCATAAACCAGCACACATAGCACTAAATACTTGATTTCAAAAGAAATATTAAAAACTGGGACATTTTCAGAGAAAAAAAAAATAACTGGAAAATTAAAACAACTCCAAAAAGATTTATGTGAAGAGATTAAAGGTTGCCATCACTTGAAACTTCTATCTCGTATTTTATGTCTCTTTGTGTTCAGTTTTTTCTCACAAAATAGCAAAATCCACAGGGAAATATTAATTTAATAATTCATTAGAGACCAAATCTTCACCAGAAGTTTATCACCTAAAGTTTCATCTCTGACTCTTAACCTCAGCAAGAATCTTAGCAAGAATACAAGGTTCTGTTTCGCTTTCATCTCTCCAGGACATATTCCAGAAACTGCCTCCAAGAAGTGAACTGGGACAGAGATAGGAATAGCTTACTTTATTTCCTTCCTCTCACAGATGTAAATCCTCCAGTGTCTTTCCAATATGTGAATGCAGTCTTCTAGTTGTTTATAACAGAAGGAAAATTGTAGTACTCATGATTACATCATGGCTGGGCACAGCATTGTGACCACAGTTTCCAATCAGTTATGTATTTTTGTACCTAGAATCTGCCTCAGTCCCTAAATTGCAATCTCTTTGAGACTAGAGTTCTACCTATCTTCAAAAACAAAGACAAATCAATGAAAAACACTGCTTACTCTGCACCTAGCACACTGCCTAATGAGTAATAGGTGCGAAGTAAATAAAGGCTGAATGAATGACTTAGGTGCTTATATATATGTGTGTGTGTGTATATATATAATATATACACTCAAATATGTATATATATTATATATATACTCAAAGAAAGATGCATTTGTACACTTTTATTTAGTCATCACTGGCATATATTTTAAAGAGGATAAGTAACACAACTAGGTATTCTACATATATATTATGTACCAAGTTTCACCTTCCCTGCAAACCAAAAGAAACAAATTTTATTTTCTAATATTTATAATTTTATTTAATTCCACAAAAGCTACGTAGAAAGACTATATCTATAAGAAAAATGAGATTGTGAAAATTTTAATAATTTGTTAAAATATTTACAATTAATGTCTCAAAACTTCCATATGATTTCATTTATTTCTATTTCACTGCACTGTAGAATTTCAACTTTTATTACAATAATGTTATCTGAGGTTATCAAATACACCACATAACTGATTTGCAATTACGTTGTTTTTTCCACGTGTTCCATCATTTCTCAGGAATCATCTACAGCACGTATAAAAACATATTCATTAGATTAATATATAATTATTTTTTCAGACATTGTAATTTTTTAAATGGCAATGATCACTCAATTATACCTATATACCATAATATCTTAGCATTTATAAGTGTGCATTACACATACTTATGATTTTATAGTAAATGAATGCATTAGTTTTGCATACTTAATATGTATTTATTGATTGATCATATAACATTAGATTGGGTATATTGTGCACCTCATTTATTGATGCGATATACACTTATGCAACAAACTCTAAATTTTGATTCTTACATCTACTCACAACTGATGAAATTCTATCCACTTCTCACTAAAAAATAAACTGGAATATTTGGTGCACTTAAACCTGGGAGATTTGGTGCCATTTATACCAAGTATGAACATAATACAAACTCTTTCTTCTGGCATATAGCATCTATCCTCTCTTCCTCTCATAATTTAAACTTCTTTTATTTTGTATCCACTGATATCACTTCTGCTAAATAAAACCCATTTTACTCCAGTGACTGCTGACATTGCATGCCATAATGCATAACATAATGGTTACTAATGTCCAAGATAGAATTTCCTGTTTCTCGATGCCCCAAATGCTATCTGATTTTCCTTCCTCCTCTGGCACCGATCATTATTGATGCAGAATTCATGCTGAATTAATAACTAATCTAGCATATAAGTATGCCAGATTTTCTCTACCTATATGATGATTTTCTCCCAAATGTCTATCCAGGACCATATTCATTTTGATGCTGGCCTTCTCTCCATTGAATGGAACATGTGGAAATTACAGCAGCAAAGAGTTTGGGTTTAAACTGGGAATCAACATGCCTTTTGTATCAACAGAATGAGAGCTATCAATGTGCCATTCTTTATTAGGCCTTTGTCTAGATTCATTTTCTTATATAGGCATATCTCTGAATTATTTAAGGTTAAGTTCCAGGTCAAGCTTTCAGCCCATCTTGGCTTTTGACATGCCTTTCTCTCTCTAAGCTTAGTCATTATAGTTTTAATTTAAAATGAGAGACATGTGATTTTTTCTTTCATTTGAATGCTTAGAGGTCATTTTAGGGATATTAATTGGCCTAATTTCAATACTATTGTTTCTCAAGGTATAGGGAGGCCTGAAGAGAGGGAGAGAAATGGGGGAATAGCTGGCTGGTGTAGCAGTCAGAACTCACGAAATATTTATTAATTAAGTTCTCTATCTTACATGAGTGTCATTTGTGCCACACCAAAATAATTACAGTAATAATGTCACATATCACTGATCACAGATCACCATAACAGATACAATAGTAACAGTAATAAAGTTTGACATATTGTAAAAATTATCAGAATTGTGACACAGAGACACAAACGAGCACATGTTGCTGAAAAAATGGCGCCCATACACTTGCTTGACACAGGCTTATCACAACCTTCAATTTGTCAAAAAGAAAAACTCCACAAAAATGTGAAAAATTCAATAAAACAAGGCACAATAAAATGAAGTATGCTAATACCTATTCTTATAACTGACATGGTCAAAATAAAGCATCAGGATAATTAAGCGATAAAGATAGGTGAGAGGGGCTCAGTTTGGATTTCTTTTATTATTCACATTTTTCCTTATCTCTAAAGTAGAACTGGAAATAATACTCACCAGATCATTGCAAACCTTCCATGAGACTTAATTAGTAAATGTGGACTTCTAAATGTGAGCCCTGATATTTTTATAGGATGGTTTTATATAAACGATCTCTCTGTTTAGATTAACTGTAGTCTTTCATCAATCTCTGCCCAAATGTACACAAGAGAACACTAAAACAAATGGCTTTATGTGATAGTGCCATGATTTCTGGGGAGTATCCATAAATATTCATTGCAATATTAATTGAATCATTTGAAGTGAAGACACATAGGCCACTTTCTTGGTGTCACTTGTTTAAACCACTCATTTATTGTCAGCCTGGGGGAAAAAAAAAAGAACTTGCAAGGCAACTGCATTCAAAACAAAAGCACAGTACAAATGTAAATATCTGGTGGCTCTTCTAGGTAAAATAAAAGTAGTACATTCTTACGGCTACTTCGATATTTGTGAACTGGCTTTTAAACGTCTGAGAAATTCTCTAAAGCTGTATGTGAATTTTAGGTTACACAGTATTCACATGCATTTTTTTTTTGAAGACAGAGTTTATTGTTTTTAATACATTATCAAAAAATCTTGTGGCATTATTCTACTTCTTTAATTCTGCCATGATCCTATCCATACCTTTTTTTCCCACATTTAAGTAACCCATACGTATGCTCTATTCATAATCATAAATAAAAAATGAGATGCTTGCAATACTAACTCTCATCTTGAAACAATAGAATGGGGAAACATGACCCCTTTTTTCTCAAATCTATGTTTTCTGGTTATTGGAAATTCCTCATTTGGGGATTGCCAATTTAGTGTATACACCATGACTGATAGGATAGGCTACATTCTTTGCTTTATGAGGAACCCCAGAAATACCTGGGAAAATAAATAAAGAAAATCTCTCTCCTCTCTCTCTCCCCTACCCCCTCCACACAGACAGACACACACACACACACATACACACATATACACACACACACACACACACATACACACATATACACACACACACACACACACATACATTTGTCTGTGTGTATAAATAAAGCAACTTTTGAAGTAAATATACATATATATACACATATATATATATATGTAGTAAAAATCATCACAGACACTGGAAAGGATAAAGAGTAAAATGTAACAAATACATACAGTTATTTTGGGCAAAATGAGGTTTATTAAAAATAGGTAAGGAAGGTCTCATTTAACTGTGATTGGTAATAATAAAAAAAATGGAATGAATGGAAATGCAAATATATAAAAGTGTAACAATTTGAATAAATTCTTGCACTACTAATGCAGAGAGGAATTCAATAGCACTGCCAAACATAAATATTCGTTCAGAGTGCTGAAGTATTAGAACTCTCAGGGAGTATTCTACCTTGTGGAAGAAAGAGGGAATTTTATAAACCTTTAGCAAATGTTCAGTTAGTTTCAGAATAGTTGGTCAAGAATGATTTTTGGATGAGGAAGAATTTTCTTGTGGTTTAGCAACCAGTATTTGTGCAACTTGATTTTAATGAGAGGTCTTGTGAGAGTAGTTGATAGAGCTGGGATTAGGTGTAAAAATGGTGAGAAGATGCTGCAGATGTCAAGGCAATGGGAGGGCCACAGTGGGCATCTCTCTTGGTTAACAGGGAGACTGAGTGTCTTTACTCAGCTACACCTGGGTTTGTACAGAACTTCAAGTCTACTGATGATTACAGTCAAGAATTCACTGTTGATAACTGCCATCGTGGCTTCTTAGGAATTTTGTCTTTGTAATTGTGTTTCAATAATGTGTCAATGAGTGGCTGGAAAGAAACCTTAATGTTCTTAAGAAAACTCAGCCTCAGGCAATGGAAATAACACATATTAGTATCATCAGAAGGCCTTGGCCAATAGCTTCCACTCAGGATTCTGCTCCTGTTGGTGTTAGGTAGGGGAATAGTTACTGTCCCCACCTTGAATCAGTAGAGAAGGGTGAGTTCAAATCTACAGATTTGCAAAAACTTTGTTTATATTTTTATTAATGCATAGAATAAAGGTTAGAGGATAAAACATGGACAATCTCATCTTAGCGATAAAATTTCTTAAAGCAATACAGTAGAAATAATAGCTTCAAAAGAGGGGAACACAGGCACGTACAACAAAGAGTACAGAATCAGTGATTTCTGTCACTTGGAAAATCTTGATCCAAATGTGTTGGGTAGAGTTACAATTATCAATAGGCTTCTGTTTGATCTGAGGTTCTTGGAAAGCTGGTTCCTTCATGATATTGACTACTTCTGGAGTGCCATGAGATAGTCTTACATTTCCCTTTGACATGGAAGTCTAGCAGGTGGTATGACATCTTTGCAAGTGGAAAACATTAAACCGAAAGTTGATTTCCTGGAATTTCACTGCACTCCTTGTGGTTAACAGTAACTGGTAACATGCCTTCCAATAAGGTTCAATATTAGTCTTGTATTGGTGGTATTTCCAGTAAATCAGATTTTTGAGCTAAAGATCAGGCAAAGATTCATGCAGTTTTTTTCTAGGCAAAAGCTACCAGGACATGTTGATGATATTATTGATAATACTGCATTAAATCCTTACAAATTTTACCATGTTTGTCTATAAGAGCAGAGTCAAAGATGGAGGTGAGATCTCTGGTTGCATAATCAATTCACATGGAATTAATCTAAGATTTTTCTATTGAAGTCAATAATAGACATGAAAACTTTGCACAAGGCAAGTTGTTTAAATAGTTTTGCAAATTTTCTCCTAAAAATGTCATAATTTTTTTCTATTTTCTCTAAGAAGTTGAGGAACTTTCTCTGAGAAATTCCAATGAGAACTTGAGAACTTGAGGGACAGGGGCACTTCTGGCTGAAGGGCAGGGCCTTAGAGAATTTTCTTTATTATCTTTCTAAATTAATTAGGTTTCTCCTTCACTGAACGTATGAGCAAATATTTTGCAAGTGGGAAATACTAAGCTTACATGTTGACTTTCTCTTGCTGATTGGTTGCTTTATGGCAAGGAAATAAATTTCACCAACCAGAAAGCAGATGTAAATTGTAGAAACAGGAAAGAGGTAGTGTTTATATAAACCCATTTTAGATGCTCTAAAGGCCTATAGGTTTTATCTCTAATTCATGTCCAATTTGTTTCTTAGGATTGTGGGAACCCACACCAAGGGCATATTTTGCAATCTTATTTAAAATTTTCTACCAATGCTTATTTACGATAGTCTTTAAAATTTTCATTCAATGGTGGAAAGAAAACATTTGTAAGACTCAATTTAGGATGTAAGGGCAGATCAAGAAATCATCTTGCTGCTACCAGAAACTATGTGGGTGGAGCAAACAACAAGATCTTTTCCATTAAGGCATTGAAGGACAAGTTGCAAATAATAAGATCTTTTCCATTGAGGCATTGAAGGACAAGGTGCTTAAGAATAGCGTGGATTCAAGATTTAATGCCAACAGTGAAGAGTTTGTTTTGGCTTTGATTCTTGAACTTTGTGGATAGCTTGAATGTGTTTTAAAGAAACTTGCTTAGTATAGTAATTATCTAAAGCAATACCCTTTGCTTCTGAGTCTGCTTTACAGTATGTGACTCACACTGGCAATGAATTCTTTTGGAGGAAGAATCTAGTAAGGCTTCTATGTAGTTGTCATATTTAATGGAGGCACTAGCCACAATTAAGGAGCTGTGTTGCTTCCACAGCATAAGAAAATCATTACCCACTTAAAAGGAATATCTGATATCTGTGCAGACATTTGCTCTCTGATCTCTAGACAGCCATAGTAAAAGCTATGATATGAAAACCTACTACAGATTTGGATTCTGAAAGAAGTTTGAATTCAAGCAGCTCTAAGTGGGTTATAATTACAAGCACAGCTTAAAAAACCCTTTGTTCTATGTGCATATAGAAATCATCAAAAATAAATTATAAACCACAGTTTTCCAAAGGACTTTCATGGAGGTTAGAGGCAGGGAAAATTTCTGACAAGTGCATGACTGTCCCAAGATCTACCATCCACTCTGAGGGGAAAATGGTTGGTGACATTTAGGATCTTGGAGAAAAGGAGATAAATGTGTGCAGGAAGGAGGAGCAGGATTTCAGAGGAGATCAGTCTAGGTGCAGGAATATGTTTGAATGACACGAGGGACTTAAGAAGATTTGGGATGTCTTAAGATTTAACTGTGAAGAAGCCTCAGTTAATTTGGAGGCTGCTGCAATTGTGCATAAATCAAAGGGTAGGCTATTCCTAAAAGGTCCATGAACAATGGATCTCTGATTTGTACTGTCCTATTGAGATAGAACCCTAAATGTTATCATGATCTTTCACATACAAATAGAAAGAAAGATTCATAGTAATCAGAAGTTCATGATTAAGGCAATTACAAAGGGACTCTTTGATGTTACAAAATACCATCTTTAATAATTCTATTCAGGGCAAAAATTTAGATGTGATGGTTTTTGTCAGATTATGTATACGACTAGCCAGTTTATAAGAACTAAGAATCCACTGTCCACAGTATCCTATGAGATGGAGCAATTCCCTAAGATTATTTTTTGGTTTGTTTTTGTTGTTGTTTGCTTTTGGTAATTAGCCAGAAGATGTTAAGAATAACTTTCTAGTCATTAAGAAAAAAAACAAAACAAAACCTAAAAACAAGCAAACAAAAAAACAACAAAAAACACTTCAATACTTGCGAAAGAAGGAGGCAGAGGCAGAGACAAAAGCTGTCACCCTTCAATGCTCTGGTATTTAAATGAGGACTGGCCAGTTTCAGCAAAGGAATAGACAAATCAGTTGAGAACTTTAAGAGTTGACTGCTATGCTCCATACTTTCTTTCTTTGAACCAGATGATACTGTGAACAGATTTAAGGTCTGAGATACTGGTAGGGGAAGATATCAGATAGTAAATGATTAGTCTATGACATCAGTAAATGATAGTCCAGGAATATTTTTCTGAATATTCCAAGAAAAGGCCTTCTACTTTATATTTAATTGTACTACACTGTTTACAAAATAGGTCTATTCCAAAAGATTCACCAGACAGTAAAACATGTTAACTAGTGAGAAAGCCCAGAGAGACAGGAAGCACTAAGATAAATGCAGAATCTGAAGGTCATTTGAGATCCCTACGTGTAAATCTTCTTTGCTACTCCAAGGACAAATGACGGAAAAGTAACGAAGTTTATGGTTGAGAGATTGGACAAGTATAAAATAAAAATACAACATTTTGCATTTGCAATTGCATAAAAATATTCCCCTTTTTTATTAAGGGAAATTGTGGGCTGACCAGAAAGGCAAAAATTTCCTTCTGTTAGATAAAATTTATTCTTTGTCTATTTTGATTCTGTCTTTCAAGTGAAAGCAGGGTAATTGTTTTTTCAGTGATCCTTTTCTTTATGATAGTTACAGATATTTATCTATACAGTTTCAGACATGTACTTGTACATAGATTTACCCAAATGCTTAATCAGAAGAGCTATTCATAAGAGCTTATTTTTGTTTCATTCTAAATCAAAATAATTCTAAAGTGTTCAGCAAACTCTTAGAAAGAAGGATACTTGGCCTCCAATCTTCTGTTTTCTCAATAAATCTACCTTTCCAGGATTAAGACTATCAAAAAAGAAAATAGATAGGTCAATTGTAATGTTTTCTTCCCAAATGAGTGGAATATTGTCTTATGGTAGAAGTGAGATAGTCTCTGAATTCTGGGAACTACCTTTTCCAGTTAATATCACTAGATATTGATCAATTGACATTGATAGCAAAGATCTCCAGGTCAGACTGTAAGAGGTATTATCCTACTTTATGTTTTTCATATCTAACAGTGGTAAAAATTTGACACTTGTATTTGATGTAATTTTGGTATCAATTAATCCTACTTTACTCTAACAAACTTTTTAAAATCTCTCATGCCTACAGGGTGATGGATTTAATCCAAGACTTTTTATAAGCTGCTAGGACAATCTTAAACTACTCTATGAACATCTATACTTCCTCATGTGAGTTTAGAAAATTCTTAAGTATACAAATTTAACTTTGACCAACGCAAAGTTGGTTTTCCTTATACTTGCTTGTATGAGACAAGAAAAGCAAGTCATCATCTCTGAGTAGAAGACATTAATAGCAAACCTTGCCCAATAAGAAGGTGTGGTGGAGAGAGAGGAGAAGGGTGTGGTGATGATACTGATGAAGCAGGAATTGCAGAACAAGTGTGTGGGATGTAGACATTTAGATGGTCCACATGCTCTTTCCTTGTTGGTGCTATTCTTATGACTACAATATTTTACATGGTACAAGGGACAGAAGGGGAAGTCAGAGGCATTTGAAGCATAAAAAGGGATGGAAGTGCCATTGCTGGATTAGAGAAACAAAGTATGACCTCTAAAAGCTGAGAACAAACCCCCAGCTGAAAGCCAGCATAAAAAGGGGGACATTATTCCTACAACAGCAAAGAACAGAATTTTGTAAGCAGCCTGCATGAGCGTGAGAATAAATTCTTCCCCAGAACTTCTAGACAAGAGTGCAGCTTGGCAGACACCTTGACTTTGGCCTAGTGGGACTATAAGCAGAGGACCCAGTCATGCCCAACTGGACTTCAGTAACAGAGCAAATGGGTATTGTTATAAGCTGATAAATTTGTAGTAACTTGTCACACAGTAAAAAAAAATATAAAAAATTCAAGGCACAGAGTTGGAGGTAGCCAGACTGAAGTTGAGTCAGGAGACGAAAACGAAAGTTTGAGTTTAGATTTTAGATTCTCTATATTTTTATTAGCTTTTTAGGAAGAGTCCTTCAGGGAAGCCATTTTAAAATTTTCCTTTTAGAAGCCTCTTCATATCAAAAACAATTACACTGTCCAATAAATATTTGGAGTCTTTGCATCTTTAATTCTAAGGTGCAACACAGCACCTTAGGTGAATTGCTTATTTTCTATCTGATGTTTTCCAATGTGGCCACTGAAATTATAAATTGTCTATGAAAAATCCTGTGAGAACTTCGATATTGAGTTCTATGGCACCATAATATATATAAAGGTGAGATCCTAGACAATGACTGGGAATGTCATTGACTGGATGTTGATTGTCCATATTAAAAGGAAAGGGACAAGTAACAAGATCCCATGATCTGCATAATGTCTCACCTCATCCATGGCAGTCCTGAAAAGAGTGAAGATGACTTAAATCAAGAGGCTTACACCAAGAACTCTAGAGAGAACGAGTGAAGGTTTGGATGGTGTTAAACACAAGGGTGTGAAGTACTGGTGAGGATCAGGGTTCAGGAAGGAAGATGACAAGGGTATGCATCCTATGCACACTTGCTTAGAAGAAATGATCTTGGTTTAGATGCAGCAGATCTAGTCTCTATCTAAATCACAGCACCAAATGCTGTGGAAGCCTATCCAATAGAATACCTTTAGGTGTAAGCTTTTATTCAGAATATCATGAGCTGACTACAACCCAGAAAGATTAATCTACCTTGGGGAAGAAAAGTAGACTACTCAGAGGGCTTAGCTGAAGTTCAGCTAATTTCTAAAATAGTTGATCAAAAAGAGTTCTCGTAAGAGGGAAGAATTTTTCTTGCCATTTAAACACTGTTTGGGCAATTTGGGTTTAACAAGAAAGGCAGAAAATGGAGAGGAATAGTGAAGTGGCTTAAGGTTACCAAAGGGTCATGGTGAAAATTTTTTAGTCTGTCAGAATTATTCACAAATAAAATGTTCATGATATATCCTAGGGAGAAAACTGTAGAAAATAATTTCTAAAGAATATATATATCACAAGCAAGGACACTGAGAAATAGCAAAATCTATATTTAGCTTTTTTTTTTCTTTTTCTATGTATGTGAAGAAACTGATATCTGGAATGAAATTCACTCAGTATTGATGGGTATTTTGGCCTACGTTATTATAAGCACAATTGTCTTAAGAAAATAAGTTTCTATGTGATTGCAGAATTCTAAAAAAAGTACTAGGTATATATCACTATTAAAGGTAATGAAACTTTTATTAAAATTATATAGACATATTTCAAAATAACAGTTTAATAAAATAAGATATATAATATAAAATGTGTCCTTTTGCTTTTTATTTTTCTTATTTTGTTACTTTTATATATTTTAAAATATCTTTTCTGTTTACATCTTTGGAGCATGTTTTCGACATTCTTTCAATGCAATCTTGTCCGCCTATGCTGTTTGCAATAGTTGTAAGTTAGAATTTTAGTTCTCCACACACAAAAAGGATTATATAGAAACATGCAGAACTCATAAAATTGTTGTTTATTTTACATGTATTATAATAGCCCAGAAAAGAGTATAATTCTATAATCCATTTCTGGGAGAAAATAGTAATATATTCATAGATTCTCCTGCAATGACAATTGGATTTCTTTTTTGATGTCCACAGGCATGGAGGAATAAAATATGTAAAATAAAATTTTATTTTTACTCTTGAAGTTAGATGTCTTCTAGTGCATTCTGACACAATCGGTAACACTGCCATCTACTCAATTACTCAAACAGGAAAGCTAAAACACACCAATAATTATTCTCCTCTCCTTAATCCATGAATGAATGGTGTCAGTTCTAACTCAGTACTTTTTCTCTTTTCTCTTGTTCTACCCTAGTCCCAGCAACTGTTTTCTTTATTCAGCTATTTTCTTAAACAGTTTCCTTTTTTCCACTTATCTCAAGACATGGCAGTCAAAATTCTGTGATTAAAATGACATTTAAAAGAACATTACTTAATTTTCATTCTTTAAAACCCTTTAATCTCTTCATGATGTACTTGTTTTTAAGTTTGATATTCTTATTTTGGTTTATAATGTCTAGACTTTTGCTGTCTGAGTCTTCTTTACCTCTTTCCCTCCCAGAATACTTTTATTTATACTTCATCATCCTTGGTCGCACACTACGTTTTCTAACTGGATCATTTATTGCCTGAGCCATCCTCTGCTCTGGCATGTCGGGCCAACTCCTATTTGTTTGCCGTTATAGAGGAACTTCTGCTGAATGCCACTGCCACCATATATACAAAATTATGGTAGGGGCTTCCATTAAAAGATTTCACAGTGTGCTATATTTCTAATATTGCAACACTTCCTCCCTTGAAGTTATTTGTTTTACTTCTTTAGATGTTCCCTAAACATCTAAGCTCTGTGAGAGGAAGGCTTGTGTTTTCCTTTTTCACTGTTTATATGCTTAGTCCATAAACCCTACATATGCGGAAATTGAAAAATATTCTGTGTTGAATGTCTATGTAATTAACTATTAAATGATAAAAAAGTGTTTACTTATAGAAAGGTATTTAAAAAGCTATATGTTAATCTTATTAGTGGTAGTTTCTTGAAGTGTAAGATTATTAATTTTTAAAAATCTCCTTTTAATTAAATTCTATAATATTATATAGCAGAAAGTATTCTGTAGTACAGTAACAAAAAATACATAAAACAAAAAGGAGAATTATAATTTCTTGCATAGCTTTGTTTTCTTGTGAATAAATTTAAAGCCAATGCAACTGGTCATCATTTTTGTAAAAGTAGTTTGTGCCAATTAATTTCCTTTGTCAACACTCATAATTGATGGGACTCCTTAATCATGTGGGGTTTTCAGACCTTTTAGGATAATAAAGAATAATGAAAATAAATATTTGGTTAATAATTAATTAAAATCAAAGGATATAAAAATTATAAAATTCCTAAAATTCTTAAAATTTAGGAAATTTCATACTTAGAGATGAATGAAGAGTTTTGAAACTGCTGTATGTTACACACACACACACGCACTTATTAAAAAATTATAATTTTAATCTTAACAATTTGATATTTTACTGTTTTTAGAATTTAAGCAAAAATATTCAGACTTTAAAAAACAAAAAATTATACTTTAATGAAACTATGAAAATGTAGATTGTTTTCAGTAGTATTCGTTTTCTTACTTGTACTTAGTATTTGATTAAGATTTGGTACCAAAACTCTCAGTATCTATATGAATGATATAAAAATAATTAAGTATCACTATACTGAAAGCTGACTAAATAATATATTAGTGACATTAGCATGTTATCACTTTTAAAGTGAAGTATTACAGAGAAAATTAAGACAAGAAATGTTCTGAGAAAGGAAATTGATAACAAAAAAGTATTTGAATTTTGTTTTAATTTTCTTGCCCTTTAATTTTCAATAAACCACCCAAAGAAACTTGTTCTCATACAATGTATCAAGTGTCCTAGATTATCCATTTATGAACTCTCACTTTATATAATCAGACATTTTCATATGTCTATTAATATTATTGAGAATTATGAAGTTATTCTCAATTAGTAAGAATTGAGAATTTAACTCCCCTAGGTTTCTCTTTTTGAATTAAAGGTTTTATTTTAGTAAGTTCTGTTCTTTTTTTTTTGAGACGGAATCTTGCTCTGTTGCCCAGGCTGGAGTGCAGTGGCCTGATCGCAGCTCACTGCAAGCTCCACCTCCCGGGTTCATGCCATTCTCCTGCCTCAACCTCCCGAGTAGCTGGGACTACAGGTGCCCGCCACCACACCCGGCTAGTTTTTTTGTATTTTTTTAGTAGAGACAGGGTTTCACCGTGTTAGCCAGGATGGTCTCCATCTCCTGACCTCGTGATCTGCCGCCTCGGCCCCCCAAAGTCCTGGGATTACAGGCTTGAGCTACCGCGCCTGGCAAGTTCTGTTCTTAAACTAGGTAATGTCAGAGTTACAAAGGTTTTAATGAATGATTATATACGATTTTGGAAAAACAGAAACAGTTATATAATGGATCGTGTGTGTGTGTGTGTGTGTGTTATGAAAGAGCTCTTACCATTTCTGATAGGTGGAAAAGAAACTATCTTTGAAAATCAAAATCTTACTTAATAAAAAATGACGAGGCTGTTCATTCTTTTAACAGCTCACAATGTAAGACGGCAATTGGCATTAAGGATACTTCACAGAATATTGTAGTTTAAAGGGGCTATGGTATTATCAAAAATAAAGAAGAAATATCAAAATTAGAATATGTCAAATACAATTTTCTCTGTTGGTATCAATTTTTACAATTGTGAACAATCTAAAAGCTTGTTCAGAAAAATTATTTCTAGCATATTTTTCATCACTGACAGACTTTTATAACTATTTCTTAGTAGAGCTTTACATATTTTTTCATACATTATTCTCATCCCAACCATCTATTTCTGATATAATCATAGATGTCCCCTGTTTAAAGTTAGGAACATAAACCAAAGAGACAAATTGTCTATCACAATACTAGTACCATTCCATCCACCCACCAAAAAAGCGAGCCAAAACAAACACAAATCTTGACTTTGAGGGCATCCGTTTTATTTCTAGGTCAAAGACCCTTGAACTAAACTTATATGCCTCTCAGTGTTCATCTAATTTTTTGAGAATGATGCAGGTCTCTTAATTGCTTTTAATCTGGCCCTGAGTCATTCTTAGGTTGGCATCACTGTTTGTAAGAAATCAGATTTGATTTTGTTTCATTTTTTTCTCTTTTTTCTTTTTGAAAGCACTGATTGTTAGCCATTGTCTCTACTTAAGCATCTTAATTATAGTTATTTATATAAAACAACTTATGTAAGTATATGCAACCATACAAGGCATTCAAAATTATTCTCATGAGCAACCTGATATGCCATTCACTACAACTTCTGTGCTATCTTTTGAATCACTAAAATTGTGCAGGGGTTTTCATGTTTGCCTAAATGGTTATTCCTATGCAGTAAAAATGTACGCTATGGATGGTTCCTTTACAGCTGAGCATACCTACGCATGCACCCATCCCCATTCCCCCCAAATAAGGCTTAATCACAAATCTGCCATGCCAGATTACCCTTAGAGAATTACTTTTAAAGCTGATCTTTCATTGTCTAGAGCTCTACAGAAGTACCATAAGTGCTTCTTGGGGGTGAGTCACTGAACAAAGTTCTGGGGACTCTTTTTCTTCAATAAAGCATCTTCATTTATCTATTTAAATCATAGAGATATAAATGAAATTTTGTTGGAGGGAGAGAAAAAAATTAGTTCAATATATTGAAAAACCATATCAGCAAATATAAGAATATCAAGTTGCTCATTCATATTTTCCTTCATCTTTCTTTTTTTTTAATGTGAACATTAAGCTCTGTAATCTAGTTGATTTCCATATTTACCATAAAAAATTTTCGAAAGGTTTTTTTAATTTGTTTGTGTGTTACAAAGATTATTGTTTTTCTTGTATTATTCATGTTTTCTTCTACTTTCAATTACAGTATTACAATAAAATGTTTCTAGGATATATTCCATTTTCTTAAACTATGTCCAATATCAGACATACTACAGCACAATAATACGTAAGATAAAGTGGCACTGAATAATAGAATTTGTTTAAGTATTACATGGGGGGATGGGTCTGCACATGTCAACTGGGAGCCAGGGGATCAATCTTCCCATCCAACACTGATAGTATTTATGCACTCCTCTTTGGGGTCTGAGGATAGGCCTACATGCATAAGCTGAAGACTGGCAGCACAATCTGTTACCACCACTTCAGGCACCAAGAACTGTTGCCTGCAGGCCTGAGTGTTGATTCAGTATGCCAACTGCCATCGCCAATATCACACATACCACCCAGGAGTCCAAAAACCCACCTACCTGCCCAGCTCCCTCTTGTCATGGTCAGCACATGAGCAGGCTTCCAGGAGGCTCAAAGATCAGTCCACCTTGGTTTACTACCACCTGTGTCTTCATAAACCCCCTAAGGTATCAAAGATAAGCATACTGTGCCTGGTGCTGCAACCACTGAGGCTTGAGAACTGACCATATTTCTGTCCTCATGCCCAGCAAAGCTTCACCACAGCCTCAAATAACAACCACAGCCTAGGCCACTGAATAACTCACAGACACCGATGACAGTGACTGTAACAGAAGAAATTATAAAGATTATACTGCCACACCCATTCAGACTTAAAGTCAAAGCACTGACTTTAAAATATAAATTCCCTAGGAAAGCCAATCAACAAAATTGGAAGAAGTAACTGCTATACCATATGTGCTGATATGAAAGCACAAGCTGAGAATCAAATCAAGAACTCAATCTCTTTTACAGCAACTGCAAAATAATAAAATACCCAGGAATATATTTAACCAAGGAGATGAAAGATCACATTACGAGAAGAATTATAAAGCACTGCTGAATGATATAATAAAGGACACAAACAAATGAAAACACATCCCATACTCATGGACTGGAAAAATCAATATCATGAAAATGACCATACTATCCAAAGCAATTGACAGATTCAATGCTATTTCCATTAAAATGCCAATATAATTATTCACAGAATTAGAAAAAAAATCCTAAAATTGATACGGAACCAAAAAGAGTCTGCATAGCCAATGCAAAAAGAACAAGGGAGGTATTACATTACTGGACTTCAAATTATACTGCAAGGCTATAGTTACCAAAACATCATGGAACTGTGTATAAATGAACACATAGATCAACAGAACAGGATAACAAATGCAGAAATAAAGCCAAATAAGTACACCCAACTGATCTTTGACAAAGCATACTAAAACATAAATTAGGGAATTGGCACTCTTTAATAAGTGGTGCTGGGAAAACTTGTAAGCCACATGTGGAAGAATGAAATTGGATTCCTCTCTCTCACCATATACAAAACTCAACTCAAGATGGATTAACGACTGAAGTATGAGACCTGAAACTACACAAAATGCTAGAAGACAACATTGGAAAACCTCTTCTGGACATCAGCCTAGGCAAATAATTCATGACTAAGAACCCCAAAACTAATGCAATAATCAAATATAAATAAGTGGGACCTAATTAAACTAAAAAACTTCTGCACAGCAAAAGATGATAATCAGGGTAAACAGATAACCTACAGAATTGGAGAAAATATTTGCAAGTTATGCAGGTGACAAAGGAATAGTATCTAGAATCTACAAGTAATTCAAACAAATCAGAAAGAAAAAAATAATAATCCCAACAGGAAGTGGGCAAAGGAAATGAATAGCTATTTCTCAAAAGAAGATATACAAATGGCCCATAAACAAACAAAAAAAGCTCTAATCAACAGGGAAATAAAAACTAAAACCATAGTGAGAGACCACCTTACTCCTGTAAAAATTGCCTTTATTAATAAGTCAAAAAACAATAGATGTTGCCATGGATGTGGTGAAAAAGGAACACTTCTCCACTGTTGGTAGGAGTATAAGTAATTAGTGCAACCACTGTGGAAAAAGTATGGAGATTCCTTAAAGAACTAAAAGTAGATCTACATCTCAATCCAGCAATCCCACTACCGAATATCTTCCCAAAGGAAAAGAAGTCATTATCTAAAAAAGATACTTGAACATGTATGTTTTATAGCACACAATTCACAATTGTAAAGACATGGAACCAACTTAAGTGCTCATCAATTAATGAGTGGATAAAGTAAATATGTTGTATATACACCACAAAATACTACTCAGCCTTTATAAGGAGTGAAATAATGTTTTTTTGCAGCAACTTGGGTGAAGCTGGAGGCTATTGTTCTAAGGTAAGAAACAGGAGTGGAAAATCAGAAACCATATTTTCTCACATGTAAGTGGGATGTAAACTATGAGTAAGCAAAGAAATAAAGAGTGATATAACGGATTTTAGAGACTCAGAAGTGGGAGAATGGGAGGAGGGGATAGGATAGGGATAAAAAATACTACACATTAGGTACAAGGTACACTACTTGGTGGTGAGTGCACTGAAATATCAGAATTCACCACTATATAATTCATCCATATTACAAAAAAAGTACCCCAAAAGCTATTGAAATAAACATTTTTTTAAAAAAATATTAAAAATATGACACCTCCAAAAGAACAAAATAAGATCATTCTTCAGCAGCAGATTTCAGTGAAAATTGTATGCATGATATCCATAAAAGAGAATTCAGAATAATGACATTAAATAAGCTCAGTGAGTTATTAAAAAAGCAAATAAACAATACAAAAATCATTAATTCACAATCTGAATAAGAAATTTAAAAAATGACATTACAAAGAAACAAAATTATTTCTAAAACTGAAGAAGTCAATGAATAAAATAAAAAGTATAATTAAAATACACTGTATTAAACAAAATAAAGAATTTCCTAACTTGAAGACAAGTCTTTTTAAATAACTCAGACCAAAGGGGGAAAAAAATAAATAAAAATATTTAGATCCAGAGTACTCTGTGATCTCCACCATAGATTCCACTCAAATAGATCTTTTCCAAACACACTATAGTGAAACTGCCAAATTGAGAAACAAAGTGAGAATTATTAAGAAAATAAAAAAGAGAGAAGCACTTTAAGTTACATATAAAGGAACCATCATCAGACTAAGAGTTAATTTATCAGCAGAAGCCTGACATTCTACAAAAAAACTGGCTAGTTATACAAACTGTTGAAAACAAAGAACTGTGAGTCAAGAATACTATACTCAGCAATGATAGCCTATCAAAATTAACAAGAAATAAAATCTTTCTCAGACAAGCAAAACCGAGAGAATTCATCACCAGTAGACCAGCCAAACAAACAAACAAAAATGCTCAAGAGATTTCTGCATCTAGAAGCAAAAATACATTATCTACCATCATGAAAAACCACAAAAGCGTAAAATCACTGGTGCAACTAACACAAACCAAACAGCACTAATGAACATTGAGAGGAAGAAAAAAATGATACATAAAATAATCAAAAAAGGACTAGCAAACATAAAGGAATTTATCACCTACTAGCAATAACCTTGTATGTAAAAGATTAAATGTTCCCACTTAATATAGACTGGATGAATAAATAAAACATAAATCAATAAATCAAAACATAAATCAGCTATCTGATGCCACCCATAAACTCCCTTAACCTGTAGAGGCATACAGATTGAAAGCAAAGGGGTAGAAAAGGACAGAAACCAAAAGTGATCAGGAGTAGCTGTATTTATATCAGATAAAACAGTCTTTAAGCGAAAACAAAACAAAACAAAAACAGTAAATAGAGGTAAATAAAGTCATTATGTAATGACAAAGACGTCAAAACAGCAGAAGGTTATAAATATTATAAATATATAGGCACTCAAAATTGGAACACCCAGATATATAAAGCAAAATTATTAACTATAGAGGGATCAATAGACTCCAGTAAAATAATAGTTGTGAACTTCAACACATCACTCTCAGCATTAGACAGATCATCCAGACAAATTTCAACACAGAAACATTGGATTTAGAGTGCATTTTAGACCAAATTGACCTAACAGAAATGTACAGATCACTTTATCCAACAGTTGCATAATAAATGTCCTTCTCATCACTGCATGGCAGATTTTCCAGGATAGACTATTTGCTAGGTCACAAACATGTCTCAAATTTTTATTTAAATTGAAACTATACTAAATATTCTCTCAGACCAAAGTGGAATACTAGAAATCAACAATAAGAGAAACTGAAAGCTGTACAAATACATCAAAATTAGACACTGTGACACTGAATTATCTTAGATCAATAAGTAAATTAAGAAGAAAATTAAAAAATTATTAAAGCACATGAAAATGGAAACAAAACATACCAAAACCCATGGAATATCATGAAAGTCGTGCCTCTAGAGCAATTTATACTAAATATACATATATTAAATAGTATGAAATTTTCAAATTAATAACAATGCACCTCAAGAAACTAGAAAAGCAAAAACAAAGCAAACCAAAAATTGGTACAAGACAAGATGTGATTAAGATTAAAGCAGAACTAAACAAAATAGAGGCATAAAAAAATGCAATGGATCAATGAACAAAAAGCTGGATTTTTGAAAAAATAAACAAAATTGATATACTGCTAGCTAGATTAACCAAGAAAAAGAGAGAAAGATGAAAAATGAGAAATGGATTGAAAGAATTATTATTTTTAAAATGACCATATTTCCCAATACAATCTACAAATTTCCTACAATCCATATCAAAATGCGAATTTTGCTCTTCATAGAAATAGAAAAATAATTATAATATAATTATATAATTCTATATATTTGTATATAATTATATATATATTTATGCAATAGAACTATATAATTTATATAAAACCACAAAAGACTCTGAGGAGCCAAAGCAATACTGAGCCAAAAGAACAAAGCTGGAAGCATCATACTTCAGATGACTTTAAAATATACTACAAAGCTACAATAATAAAACAGCATGGAATTGGGCTAAGCATAGACATATATACCAAATGAACCAAATAGAGAACCTCAAAATAAATTCACATATTTACAACCAATGAATTTTTGAAAAGGAGCTAGGAATATATGCTGAAAAAAGGACACCCTACTGAATAAATCTTACTGGAAAAACTTGATGTCTCTATGCACAAGATTGAGACTAGACCCCTGTACCTTACCATATACAAAAATCATGTCAAAATGTATTTAAGACTTAAATGTAAGACCCAAAACTGTAACACCATTAGAAGAAAACATAGGGGAAATGCTTCGGGACTTTGGCCTAGGTAAAGATTTTATCACCAATATCTCAAAAGTACCAGCTACAGAAACAAAAATAGACAAATGAGACTATATTGAATCAAAAAAAGCTTCCTCACAGAAAAGAAAACAATCAACAGAATGAAGATACAACCTGTAGAATTAGAGAAATATTTTCTAACTATTTATCTAACAAGAAACTAACATCCAGAATATTCGAGGAAATCAAACAAACGGGAAACAAAAGAAAAAGAAAAGAAACAATCTAATGAAAAGTTGGCAACGCATCTGTCTGAGTAGGCATATCTCAAAATAAGAGATACAATTGGCCTTGTTGGATGAAAAAAAAAATGCTCAACATCACTAATCACTAGAGAAATGCAAATCAAAACCACAATGAGATGTCATCTTACCCTGGTAAGTATGGCTATTACCAAAAAGAAAAAAAAAAAAAAAAAAAAGCAAATACTGGCAAGGATGTGGAGAAAAGGAAACTTACACTCTATTGGTGGGAATGTTAAATAATACAGCCATTATGTAAAAACATATGGAGGTTTCTCAGAAAACTAAAACTAGAACTACCATACAATCCAGCAATTCAGCTATCGCGTATTTATCCAAAAGAAAGGAAATCAGTGTATCAAAGAGATACTTACACCTCCATGTTTATTGCAGTACTATTCACAATAGCCAATAAATGAAATCAACCTAAGTGTCCATCGATAAATGAATAAAGAAAATGTTTTGCAATCTACTCATCTGACAAAGGGCTAATATCCAGAACCTACAAAGAACTCAAACAAATTTACAAGAAAAAAACAAACAACCCCATCGAAAAGTGGGCAAAGTATATGAACAGACAGTTCTCAAAAGAATACATTCATACAGCCAACAGACACATGAAAAAATGCTCATCATCACTTGCAAATCAAAACCACAATGAGATACCATCTCACACCAGTTAGAATGGCGATCATTAAAAAGTCAGGAAACAACAGGTGCTGGAGAGGATGTGGAGAAATAGGAACACTTTTACACTCTTGGTGGGATTGTAAACTAGTTCAACCATTATGGAAAACAGTATGGCGATTCCTCAAGGATCTAGAACTAGAAGTATCATATGACCCAGTCATCCCATTACTGGGTATATACCCAAAGGATTATAAATTATGCTGCTATAAAGACACATGCACACGTATGTTTATTGTGGCACTATTCACAATAGCAAAGACTTGGAATCAACCCAAATGTCCATCAGTGACAGACTGGATTAAGAAAATGTGGCACATATACACCATGGAATACTATGCAGCCATAAAAAAGGATGAGTTTGTGTCCTTTGTAGGGACATGGATGCAGCTGGAAGCCATCATTCTCAGCAAACTATCGCAAGAACAGAAAACCAAACACCGCATGTTCTCACTCATAGGTGGGAACTGAACAATAAGATCACTTGGACTCGGGAAGGGGAACATCACACACCGCGGCCTATCATGGGGGAGGGGAGGGGGGAGGGATTGCATTGGGAGTTATACCTGATGTAAATGACGAGTTGATGGGTGCTGACGAGTTGATGGGTGCAGCATGCCAACATGGCACAGTTATACATATGTAACAAACCTGCACGTTACCCACATGTACCCTAGAACTTAAAGTATAATAAAAAAAAAAAGAAAATGTGATATATATGTGTATATATACACACACACAACAGAATGCTATTCAACCATAAAAATAATGAAATATTGTCATTTGTGTCAACATGGATGGACTTGGAGGTAATGTTAAGAAAAATAAGTCAGGCACAGAAAGACAAATATCACTTGTCCTTAATCATATGTGGGAACTAAAACAGTTTATGTCATGGAGGTAGAGAGTAAAACGATCATTACTGGAGGCTGGAAAGGATGTTTAGGGGAAGAAATGAAGACAGGTTGGTTAATGGGTGCAAACATAAAGCAAAATAGAATGGATAAGTTATCATGTTTGATGACACAGTAGGGTAACTATAATAATCAACAATATATTAGATATTTTATAATAGCTAGTAAAGTTATGAAATGTTCCCAAGACAAAGAAACTATAAATATTCGATAGAATGGATATCTTGAATACATTGAGTTGATTATAACACATTGTATCAAAATATCGCATGTACTCAATAAATCTTTACCATTATCACACATCAATTAAAAATACAATAAATGACTTTCCTATTTTTCCAGACACTGAATCTGATTGGATTTGATTCCTATTACAATGCTTAGAGTGAATGATGATGGGAGCTTAAACAGCTGAATATTTCAGTTCTTCCTGCTTTTCTAAAATATTTTTAAAAAGAAAAATAAAGTTTAAAATGTATTTTAATTTTTCTGACTTTCAAAATGATTTATAGTTTTGTAAAATTTTGGCTGTGAGAAGAGATAAAACGAGATATAAATGAAAATAGGATGAAATAAGGGTAAAATTGGTAGAATATGAAATAAAAAGCAAAACAATAAATAAGAGGAATTTCAGAGATAAATGCTAGAAATAAACACAATATTCATATATTGTGATATGATTATTAGAGAAGAAACAAAGGAGAGAATTATCTTTGTGAATTTTATTTTATGTTTATTTTTAATTTTGGACAGAATAAAATGAGTCATATAAATTAATATTTTTTACAAAAGGGTGATAGAATAATATTTAAAAATAAAATTTCAAAAATAATAATTTTTAATTTAGAATCTCTCTTATAGAGTTGTGTTATCTGTATCTCTTTCTGCTTTTTGTTTTTCTGCTAATATAAATCTTATTTGTTTTGTTTGAAAATATTACCACATGGGAAGGATTACTGTGGTTATAAACCGTAAAAACAAAAAACTAATATTTCACTGTTTTTACGAATTCCTAAACAGTTCTAATATTTTAATTTAAAGTCCCACATGGGTGAGCTCTAAATTCATGAGAATTATGTCCTCTTGTGCAAGTTGAGAGAAATATGACTTAAAGATTGCCTTCTCCTCTGGGTCCCCACTCTTCACCTCTTTAGTTTCTCTCACTTATCTTTTAGTTATTTGGCCTGTCCAGAGTGAGTAAAACATATGTTACCTTGCTTTCTCTATTTTTAGCCTATTTAAATTATTCTGTCTTTTTAGTGCTATTGTTTTCATTCATTCTTAATATGAAATAGTTTTTTTCTATATATAATCAATCCAAAACTATTTCTCAATACATTTGAATGCTTTACAGAGAAAAATATGGATGGTAAAATGCATCTCTACATTTCTGTCTGTAGAATATTTTGATCCTTTTAAACAGAAGAGCTTCATGTGGATATGTGTATTAAACATTACTATCTGGGATCAAATGGTCTTCTAAGAACTCTGCCATCTTGTGGTTAGTCTCTTAAAATATTTTTTCATATCTGCATAGGCTGCACACTTTTGGGTAGGTAGGTAACTACCACTAAACACCAATTTTACTCCTAAATGATAAAAGATATTAGAATTTTTTTATTGAATTAGCTCATTACCCATTAGGAGTTTGAAAATTTCAATGCCAAAAAGAGTAACAAAGGCTAAGATACATATTCTTCAGGACAAAGCTAGTTTTTAAAATATAGTGCAAACAGAATACACCCAAATGTATATCTAAAAATGACAACACTAGTAGATTTGTACCATACATATAATAATAATAGATAATGCTAACTTAGTGTTTGCTGTTTATAAAACTGTTTTAAGTTATTTATATCCATTAACTCATGTAATCCTCAACTACCTTAGTAATGTAATTACCTCTCTCTCACACATACACAATTATGTTAATACAGCATTATCTATTGTATATATGATATTTATAAATTATCATTAAACAATATGGCCATTGTTAAAAATACATACATACATATAACATGTGTGAAAATAATTGTATTTATTTGTAATAATTTGGTAATTTGTAATAATTTGGTAATAGTTGTAATAACCTGGTAATAATTTAAATAATATCAAAATGGATAATACTTTTTCCACTCTTGTTCTTTAGATTCCCGTCTCAAAAGTGACCCCTCTTACAATTTCTTGGTGTGCTTCCAGATAAATTAATGTATATTCAGATTTAAAAATTTAAACAAATTTAAAAATTAAAAAAAATACTGAACTTCACTTTCTAGCTGTGTGACTTGGGCTACGAATCTAGTATTTCTTTGCCTCAGCTTCCTTTTCTTCAAGAAGAGATTAATAGTATTACCCACCTCATAGGGTTATTGGTAGAATTAAATTTAAATTATTCATAAAGAATTAAGCTCCAGACTTATTTTCTGGCATTTTATTTAGTTCTTAAATTAATAGATATATTTATGTTATTATTGGCATTATTATGATCATTATTACTATTGATACTATTACTACTACTATAGTGATAGAAAAGAAATTTCAAGTAATTTTTTCACATCAACCCACTAGGGGAAGCACATTATAGAACTCTGTATTTCATTGAAGGGGCTTCTTTCCCAAGTAGATGCAATTATCAGTCATATCACAGGCTACTTTTACTTATATTAATTTCTTCTGAAAGATTGTTATTAGTAAATTACTTCTACAAACTGGGGGACAGCAAAGTTTTAACATTGTTATAAATATTTTCTCCAGCTATATAGAGTTAGAAATGTTTATTTTGTGTCAATCATATAACAGATTTGATTTCAAAATTGTGTATATTTTAAATCATAAAACTATTGATTTTAGATTATTACTTTAAATTGTGGTGTCTGTGTTTTTTTATTACTATTATACCTTTATACATTTTATTTTACATTCTAATTCTTTTAAAACTAAGAAAAAGATTTTGAAGGTACAATCATGCTCTTCTTTTTATGAATGTAAAATGTATCAAAGGTAAATTACTCATTACATAAAATCATAAAATAGATTTTTGACAATCTCCTTTATTGTAGTCCTACCTATCTCTAATTTTTATGAGGTGTTTTTATTTCTGATGTCAGCAAATGTGTCATTGCATCTTCCCTAAAGTCTCACCAGGGATGACAGAGCCTGCCAAGAGATCACATTAATTTCCGGGAATCAAATCAAGGTCTTTCTAAGGTTATCAGGAATTGCTAACAACCAGAAAACGGTGCAGTGTCCATATGCGTGCCTGAGCTTCTGATTTAAAATCAATCTTCTTTATATATTGTTATGACACATAATTCACCAATCAAAACAACCTTCTAATTACATCTTCTAGCATATTTTTACTATACACATTTTAATGTGTATAATTATTTACAACTCGGGCATTAAACAGCGGCACTCAAGTTATGTAATTTCTGCATGCATTTGAATAATGTTAAATGTTTAATGATATCCCTTGGAATAGAAAGAAAAAAAATAACAAAAGGGTTTATTCTTTTCAAATATTTGCAAGACAATTATGGAAATAATTCACTTCCCTGAGCTTTAGCTTTCTCATCTGTATCCTGTGCAGTGACTTCACATAAGCTTAGTAACAAAGCAGTACTAAAAAATGAAATATTTTCATACAATTTTATTCACAAAGGCAAAATATAGTTTTCAAATATAGTTTATAATAGTATTTTTACCTTTCAAAAAGAGAGGAACCTCTGCAGATAAACATACATGTGTTTCAAAGAAAAGTGTTTTGTGGGTCAGTAGCTTTGATTCAATTTTTAAAAATTGTCAAACTACTGTGAAAATTTATCTATTTGGTATACTTTCCCATCCTACCCATTTGTAGATATTTTCTATATAAAATTATTATAAAATAAAATGTTGTAAAATTTGGACTTTGATGTATATGTTCATATTTATTATCAGGATTCTGTTTCAACAGACTTTTATTATACTGGAAGTCGATTATTCCTCAGGACATTTGCAAAGATAATGAATGACCATACACACACCGTATATTCTTTAGAGTTGAAACAAACATCACACCTCACTTATGCCAGATCTCCTTGAAATGATTCAGCAGCTCTGTAAGAAAATTGTCTCTCAAGTGGCTCTCACTGATAATCAGGGCTTTCTACTGAACACTTCTGCAGGGTATAAGGCATTCTATTTGTTCTCAACAATTCTCTGTGAAAAGCAAAAACCAATGGATGTCTGCTTATAAAGTGATGGAGTTCTGTTATTTTGAAAAAAAGCAAGTCAAGCCATCATGAGAAAAAAAAAAGAAATAAAATATAGTAGACATATTTGAGCTGTTGTATGCATAATCTTTTTTCCTTTTATTCCTGATTACAATGTTTTATGGTTATTTAATTATCATATTTCAAGTGATTGAAAATGATGAATACTGAAACTGTAATAACTTTTGTCAAATGAGGAGACATATTTAGCAATAAATTTCTACATTCCTTTTTGAGGTGAATATTTTGGGAAATTCAAGTGACTTGTAAAGTGATCTATGAAAATACATTGTATGTGGAGATAAACATTTGGCATCCTAATTCTATTAGTCATCTGATTTATTCTTTGAACAGCCATATCTAAGATTATTTCTTCTGCAGGGTACTTGACAGTTCAAAGTATGTGGCATAAGGTTAAACTCATGAGAAAGAAGCTTCTTTCTCATTATTCATTTGTAAGTTCAATTATGAAACTAAGCTGTTTGAATGTTGCCATATATGTGACATATCTTTCTGAAGCAGTTTGGCTCTTGATAATAATAGTGACCCAGTTATTGAACAGAAAAAAAGAGGCTTGGCATGGTGGCTCACGCCTGTAATCCCAGTACTTTAGGAGGCCCAGGCAGGTGGATCACCTGAGGTCAGCAATTGGAGATCAGCCTGGCTAACATGTGAAAACCCCATCTCTAGTAAAAATACAAAATTAGCCTGGTGTGGTGGCGTGTGCCTGTAGTCCCATTTACTCAAGAGGCTGAAGCAGGATTGCTGCTTGAACCCAGGAGGCAGAGGTTGCAGTGAACCAAGATTGCACCACTGCACTCCAGCCTGGGCGACAGAGTGAGATTCTGTCTCAAGTAATAAATAAATAAATAAATAAATAGAAAAAAATAGAAAATAGATTAAAAAAATAGAAAAATAAATAGAAAATAGAAAAATAAATAGAAAAAATAGAAAATAGTAAATAGAAAAATAATAAATAGAAAAAATAGAAATAATAAATAAAATAAAAAATAATAAAAAAACAAAAATAAAAATAGAAAAATAATAAATAGAAAAAATAGAAAAAAGAAGAGAGGAAGAGGAGTTGAAGGAAATGTCTCAAAGCTAAGATTCCAATAACCTGCCCTAAACCATGTCCCTTAAAGGGACTGCCTTGACTCTTAGGCTTTAGCTGTAATTTTTCAGTCAAAATAATAATACCCCTTGAACCCGGGAGGTGGAGGTTGCAGTGAGCAGAGATCCCATTACGGGAAAAAAAAAAACATAAAAACAAACAAACAAATAAAAACAAAAAATATTCATTAAATAAAAACAAACAAAAAACAGAGAATATCTCACATCTTGGAACAGATATGCTTATATAAGCATGAAAAACAGTTACCTGACTCTCACTCACATTTATAGAGAAAGTGTTCTAAAATACACAACTGTGAGAATATATCTGTACATGGTTTTAATGATGATTAAAATTGAATGACAAAACCATTTTCAAAGAATTGTAGGAAATTCTAGGCATATCTTATTTTAATCATTTCTCCCCTTCACCTGCTGTATGCCTTGAATTCCCCAAAAAATGAATGTGAGCATGACCTTGTCATAACACCAGGGAGGCTCACAGCCACAAGTGCATTCATAAAATCTAAATAGTAACTTAATTATCAGAGAATAAATAATTGGTCAAGAGTTTAAAGTATGTTTACTCTTCAGGATGTTTTAAATTTGCTTATTTTATATACCTATAACGAGCAAGCCCTAAAAGCTAGTGCTAGTTGGGTTATATTGTTACATCATATTAAAGAGTTTGCTGCCAGCAGGATTTCTTTTAACTATAAAACAAAGAAGAGCCTGTTGATTAATTCCAAAGCAAAATAACTCATGAAAACACCAATAAGTAATAAATTGAGTAATAAACGTCAGACTAAATTCTTCAGATGCACACAATTTAATATAATAAAATATTTAGTCAACATGTACCTCACATTATAAGCACACATGTCCATTATAACGCAATATTATTTATTATTTGTTGTAATATCAAATGCTATGTTTTAAGGAGCAATTTTATCAAATAACATCACGTGATTTTTAGTTTGTTTCACATTTACTTCAGGATTTATTTTTTCTGTTGTTGCAGTTCTTTACTGATCTCTTTAGTGAAAGAAAATTTATAGTACTTATTTCTTGAATTTCAATTATTTATAATTCTCTCTGTGTCAAAATCCTAGCTACTTACAATTGGTAATTTAGATTCTTTAAATATTGTGTATGCTCTGAATCTCATTTCCTTAGTTCAGTGATCAGGTTTTCAATTAGCACCTCTGTGTAATAAGAACTACTGGAAATTGAATCAGATTAGTTGCATAGGCTCCAATTTAGAAATACTAGGAGATATTAAAATTAACAACAGTTATTAAAATTATATACAAAGGCATTTGGAAGCAAAACTAAATTGTTGAAAGATTTAAACAATTGAATTATTATGGAAACAAAGAATTTCAGGTAACAAATTAACTTTATATACATGTAATGTCACCTGATTTTTTTTCATTAAATAAATAGATATCAAGAAAGATAAGGTAGGTGATTTGGTTCCTCTCTCAAGATTTTATTCACTATATGTTATGGAGTAGGAAAAATTTATCCAAAGAAAATGAATGGCTTGAAAATATACTATACGAATACCCATCTGGTGTGTTATTTAACATATTAATAATGGCTGGGATGGAAAAGAAATATAACATTTTCAAAAGTTTACCAACTTATAAAGCTAAAATAGTCTAGACTGTGGTGTTAGTAAAAAAATACAGTGATCAATGTAACAGAGTAGAGGGCCCAGAAATATACCTACATAAACATAGTCACTGATTGACAATGGAGAAAAGGCAATACAATGGAGAAAGAATAGTCTTTCAACAAAAGGTGCTGACAAAACTGGATATGCACATACAAAAAGTGAATCTCATCAAGAATCCCAACCTTTCATAATAATTTACTCAAAATGGTTCACAGATTTAAGTTTAAATTCAAAACTATAAAACTACAAATATAACATAGGAGAAAATCTAGGTGACTTTGCTTTGGTGATGACATTTTAGATACAACACCAAAGACATAATTCATGAAATAAGTAATTGATAAGTAGATTACATTAAAATTATTATTATTATTGCAAAAGCCAATGCCAAGACAGTGAGTACACAAGCCATAGACCAGGAGAAAATATTTGCAAAAGATACATCTGACAAAAAATATATATATATCCAAAATATTCAGAAAACTCTTAAAACTCAACAATAAGAAAGCAAATAGCATAATTAAAAAACTCACCAAGCCAGGTGTGGGGGCTCATGCCTATAATCTCAGTACTTTGGGAGGCCGAAGCAGGCAGATCATCTGAGGTCAGGAGTTTAAGAGCAGCCTGACCAACATGGAGAAACCTCATCTCTACTAAAAATACAAAATTAGCCAGGCATAGTGGTGCATGGCTGTAATCCCAGCTACTTAGGAGGCTGAGGCAGGAGAATTGCTTGAACCCGGGAGGCAGAGGTTGCGATGAACTGAGATGGTGCCATTGTACTCCAGCCTGGGCAACAAGAGCAAAACTCTCATTCATTTCTTGTAGGAATGCAAAATGGTACAGCCACTTAGGAAGATGATTTAGTGTTTCTTGAGAGACTAAACATACTCTTAGCACATAATCCTATAGTTATGCTCTGCTTTAGAACTTTTGAGGTGCTATAATAAAATAACTTAGACTGGGCAACTTATAAACAACAGAAGTTTATTGCTCACAGTTCTGGAAATTTGAAAGGCCAAGATCAAGTTACCCACAGACTTGATGTCTGATAAGGGCTCATATCTCATAGATAGCACCTCTTGCTATGTCCTCATATGGCAGAAGGGCAAGGAAGCTCCCTTCAACCTCTTTTATAAGGGTGCTAATCTCATTCAAGTAGGCTCTACCCTCATTATGTAATCATCTGTTTAAAACTCCACCTCTTGCTACTATTACACTGGTGATTAAGTTTCAACCTTTGAATGGTAGAGACACATTCAGACTAAAGTATGTATATAGTCAAAGGATTTTAAAAACTTATCTCTACACAAACCTGTACACTGATATTAATAGAAGCTTTACTCATAATTGCTGACAATTTAAGGCAGATTTCCAAGATGTCCAAGATTTCCCTCAGTAGGTGAATGAATAAACTGCATTATATCTAGGTTATAGAATAATATTCAATGCTAAAAAGGAATGATCTATTAAGCTGTGAAAAGACATAGAAAAAACTTACATGCATATTACTAAGTAAAAGGAACCAAACTGAAAAGGCTACATACTGTATGATTCTAAATATATGATACTCTGGAAAAGGCAAAACTATGAAAATAATAAAAATATTAATAGCTGTCAGTGCTCAAGGGAAGGAAACAAAGAACAGGCAAAGAACAGAGGACTTTTAGGGTGATGGAGACTGTCATATATTATAATAGTGGATATATCATTTTATATTTGTCCATTTTCACAGAATAAACAAAAGTGAAAGTGAACGCTATTGTATGGACTATGGACTTTAGGGAATAATGACATGTATTACAGGATCATAAATTGTAACAAATGTACCACTCTGGTAGGAGATGTTGATAATGAGGGAGGATATGCATGTGTGGGAGCAGGGAGTGTAAGAGATTTCTCTCTACCTTCTCAATTTTGTTGTACACACAAAACTACTCTAAAAATTTTTCTTAAAAACACTTAGCAACTAATATATAAATATTTAGCTTTCATTTATAGAAATGTAAATATATTAACTAAAGGGAAAACACATTGTTTAATTAAGTAATAAAAAGAAGCTCATAACAATTTATATTGGGGTATATAAATATCACTTGAATATCCCACATCGGTTCTCTATTATTATCTATTATCATCTTGCTAGATTTATTTGCATAGATAACTAATGTAGGCATATATCATATGTCCATGTGATATGTGCTTGTACACATGTATTTGTACTTATATGTACTTTTGTGCAATATAGACTAACAACAAAAGTAGAAAGTATTTTTAACACAAAATGTAGCTGCAAATTTTTAATCTTATACTTATCTGATGTACATTTTTTTAGAACTTATATAAGAATGTCTTATGTGCATTTGTCAACATGAATTGTTATTGTAGTAAAATCACTAGGAAGCATTTCTGTAGTATTCATGATGTGCCAGACCCACTTTTTAGTGCTCCAAATCTGTTAGCTCATTCGTTGTTCACTGTAAAACTATGAAGTAGTATATTTCATCAGTATATTGCCAATTAAAAAAAAAAACTGCAGGTAAGTTAAATAGCTTGTTCACTTACCTGGCTACTACATGGCAGAAGTTGTGTTTACTAACTATATATTCTGTCTAGTAAAGCACAACTTCAGCTAAAGGTAGAAATAAAATTTTTCTTCATTTATACAGCTTTAATAAGCAACAAAAACAATAAAAGGGGAGTGCAGTTAAGTGCAATAATGATTATTATGTAATAAACATAATGCTTAAATGTGTAAGATTCAAAATAAAACCCTCTGTAAATGAAAATAAATAAAAGTAAAAAGCGAAAACAAAAATGAAAAAGGACAGTGTTTAAATCATAACTTTGTCAGTGTTGATGAATTTAATTTCATATCTTGGTATTTGATTTAGATTGAAGTTATGTCATATCAAATTATCATAAACATATTTTTGATTCAATGAATGCTAGAAAATGATTCATATTACTATTAACTCATCTATATGTTTGATTAATAAAATGCCATATAATTTTAACACAATAATTATATGGAACACTTAAATTTTTTCCCTGCAGGAATCATATTAAAATACTCTTAAAAATGAATTTTTCCAGACTAGTGATAAAAAAAATCAGAAAATATTCACTTAAGTGGAGGGACTATATCACTAAAATGTATTTGCGGATCAAGTTAAGAATATTTTTTCCAAGTTTTATTTACTTTCAAGCCCCTGGTTTATTTAATAATGTGAAGGACACACAGACTTTCTCAGTTCAGTTAGATATCATCGGTATGTTTGTATTGTATCATCTAAAACAGAACTGACCATTTGATCATGCACCTTGTTCAGAAACATTAGCTACCTCTTTTTCACTAATGTATATTATAATATGTATTCAGGACTTTATTAAGCCTTAGGGTGTAGCAGAAAAGTCTATGTGCTCAAAGAACTGACGCTACCTTGGAAAAGAGCAGTCATCCACAACTTCCAGAACAATGTGTGTTCTGTAAGACTTATGTGTACAGTGTTGTGGAAGCAAGAGGAGAGGTAAGCTGAATGTGGAATAGTTAGGAAAAAATATATCCTCTATATCTGAAACTACAAATATAAACATAAGCGTTTCCATTTAAGGTGGTGAAAAGTTATTAGCCAGAAGTTACAGCATGCTCAAAGGCAAAAGTTTTAAGAATATTGTAGGTATGGGGAAGAGTAAGATATATTATATAAGAGTAACAAGTTTTATGATCTATTTCAAATTGCTTAGGTACTCTCAATCTTTGTTTCCTCATTTATATAATTATATAATAATTCCTTAGCTTATTTTTGATGAATATGAATAAAAATGTATCTATAGCATATGACCTGAATCAATATATGTCAGTTGTACTTCTTACCATCATATGTTCCAAGTAATACTTATGTAAAGAGGAAAATGCAAAAAGAGATATAATCTTTGTACTTAATTAACTTAAATTCTATTATAGACATCTTGATTATTATTCGTGTTTATATAGATTGACATAAAAGTTGTGATGTAAGTTGACCAAAGTGGTGCTAACGTTCCCTTCACCTTGGCTAATCTTTAAATGGGCTTCTTACTGATTCTGTATCCTTATCTTCCTTTCCTTAGATCTTTTACTTTAAAAAATGTGTATTTTTGTTCTCTGGCCCATTTGATTTATTACCTACTTCACAGCCCAGAAATGACTCGGCCAAGACATGATAGCCATCTCTTTAAATTGTAATTATCAACTGAGCGAGTGCCCTTAGCTCCCAGTTTCTGTGAGAGGATAGAAGCCTAATTTCCCCAAGCATCTTGCTCCCAGTTGCAAAATTAACCCATCATGAAGATAGGAGATATTTTTTCTTGGATAAAGCCAGTTAGGAAATGTACATGACCTAGGATCCACTATCACAGTTCTAAATGCACATGCCAGCCCATTCTTTCAACAGAGTTGAAACTACTTATTGAAGTAGCCTTATATAAAGTCATTCTTGCCTGCTTAACTTTGTCCAGTGCAATTTTTGTTTTAACAAAATAAATTGAGCATTATCATTTATAGACAAAATCAACTAGCATATACAATTAGAAAATGAGATAAATGAAGATGCATGTTATCAATTTATAAAAATAAATATTGGAAGAAAAAGCTAAAAATTTAGTCATTGTCATTAGAGAGAATAATTACAAAATGGGTAAATCTGGAGCATGGGACACAAGTAAATTGTTATGATAAGCCTTGTAGTAGTATTTTTAAGTTATAAACATATTTTACAGGTTGAAATTTTTTAATTAAATTTTAAAGACACCAAAGCAAAAAAAAATTAGTTAATAAAGCACTCAGGAAATTAGAGTAAAGTAATTTAGCATCTATTAAACCATGGTTAAATTTGCATAACACATTTTTTTTGCTTACTAGTGCTTCCCTGTACATAATTTCAAATTGATGCTTCTTTAAAAAGTCCCAATAGTAACAATGACAGCAATTATAATATTGTGCATGCTATACTGCTTTTCATTTTTCAAAGTGCTTTCACATAACTTATTCCTGTAATTATATTATCTCCTTCTCTAAGCTAGCAAAACAGACACACTTTTAAGAAAGAGAGAAAGAGAAAATGATATTCCTATATGTTAAGGAGGCCACCTTTTTCTTCACTGTACTACAGAGTCACTGGTGGAAAAACCCAGATGTGTGAGTCTGTTCTTCTGTTTTATCCTGTTTCACTGGTTTGTCTTGGCACTGGTACCGTATCACTCTCATCAATGATGCTGTATAATAATACATGATATCTTGAATATCCAACCTTCTTTTAAAAGAGAGTTTAAATTATTCTTAATGATTTTATTACAGTCTGAAATTTAAATTCTGTTAGTTTAAAAAATCTTCTGAAGTTGTTGGGTAGAATGATCTGTAAATGTTTATTAGGTTGATTTTGTCTAAAGTTCAATTCAAGCCTAGTGTTTTTTGACAAATTTGTGTCTTGATAATCTGCTAGTTCCATGAGTGGGGTATTAAAGTCTTCCATTATCATTGCATTGCTGTCTATCTCTTTCTTTAGGTCTAGTAATATTGATTTATGAATCTGGGTGCTCCTGTGTTGGGTGTATATGTATTTCATATTGTTATATTCTCTCATGGATTGATCTCTTTATTATTATACCATGACTTCACTTGTCTTTTTTTAAACTGTTCTTTTTTTATTATTTTTTATTTTAAGTCTGTTTTATCTGATAGAAGTATAGCTACTTCTGCTTGCTTTTGGTTCCCATTTTCATGAAATATTTTTTTCCTTTATCTTTAGTTTAAATATCTACTGGTAAGTTGAATTTCTGTAAGCAGCATATGGTTCGTTCACGTTTTTTAAATCCATTCTGCGGATCTGTATCTTTTAACTGTAGCATTTAATCCATTTATATTAAAGGTTAATATTGGTATACAAGGTTTTGTTTCTGTAAAAATGTTTATGGTTATCTACTTGTTTTATGGATTCTTTGATCCTCTTTTTCTCTGTCTTTGTGATTTGGTGGTGCTCTGCCATGTTGCCATTTATTTATTTCTCTTCTTCCTTTTCATGATTGTTGTTTAAAACCTGTGAGGTTTATACTTTTATGTGTTTTTACAGTGACAAATATTGATCTGTCATTAATGTGTTTATAACTTCTGTGAACATTTCTTGTGGGGCTGGACTTGTGGTGACAAATTCCCTAAGAGTTTGCTTTTCTAAGAAAGATTATTTCTTCTTCGTTTTTGAAGCTTATCCTGGAAAAATTTGAAATTTGTGGCCGATAGTTTTTGTTTTTCCTCAAGTTCTCTAAAAATAGGATCCCAATCACCTCTGTCTTGTAAATTTTCCGCTGTGAAGTCTGTTGCTTGTCTCATGGGGTTTCCTTTTTGGTGATTAGAACCTTTTCCATTGCTGATTCTATGATTTTTATTTTCGGTTGATTTTAGATATATAGGCTCTATATATCATGGTGAAGTCTGCCTTGCAATGTATAATAGTGATATTCATTGAGCCTTTTGTATCTGGATGTTTAATCTCTTGCAAGACTACTGAATTTTCATCAATTGTTTTCTTAAATAGATCTGCTAAACTTTATGCTCTTGCTTCTTCCTCAAGAATATCAGTGATTTACAAATTTGTTTTTTTTTTGTAGTTATATATTTCATAAAGGCTTTGTGCCAATGCACATATAAAAATGCTTAACATCAGCAATCAGTAGAGAAGTGCAAACTAAAACCACAATGAGATATCACTTTACATTGAACAGAATGCATACTATTAAAAAGTCAAAAATGACATGTTGGTGAGAACGTGAAGAAAAAGCAGTGGTTATGAACTATCAGTGAAAAAAAATAAACTGTTGGTGAGAATATAAATTAGTATAATTTCTATGGAAAACAGCACGGAACTATTTCTAAGAACTAAAAGTAGAACTTCCATTCAATCCAGTAATCCCATTATTGTTTATATACCTCCCCAAAAGATAAATCATTATGTGAAAAGACACCTGCACCTGTATGTTTATTGCAGCACTATTAGCAATAGAAAACTCATGGAATTAACCTAAGTGTCCATCAGTGGAGGACTGGGAAAAAACAAAAATTTGTACATGTGTGTACACACATACACATATACACAATGGACTTCTATTCACCCATAAAAAAACTAAGTCATGTCATTTGAAGCAACACAAGTGGAATTAGAGGCTATGGTCTTAACTAAAACAACTCAGGAAAAGATCAAATACCACCTGTTCTCACTTATAAGTGAAAGCTAAATAATGTTTACACCTGGACATAGAATGTAGAATAACAGACACAGAAGAGTTGAAAGTGTGGGAGGGTGGTAGCTGGGGGAGGGCTGAAAAATTACTTAATGGGTACCATGCACGTTATATAGGTGATAGTTACACTAAAAGCCCAGACTCCACCACGGTGTAATATATCCACATAACAAAACTGCAAAAATCCCTTAAGTTTGCACAAACAAAAAAATTGAAACAAATCTTTTAAAATATTTCTTAGTATTACATTTAATTTGTAAGTAATTTCAAACAATTAACATCCTTAAATACTGAGCCTATGAATCTGTAAGTGATACATTCTTATGTAACACTTATGTACATTACTTATGGCACTTTTAACTCATTTCAATAATGTCTGGAAGCTTAACTATAGATAATATCTGATAAATTTTTAAAGTTTACAGATTTTGTAAATTTCTGAAGAAAGTATGTTTTTAGTATTATATAAACTCTTCCTGTGGATTTTGTCCTGTGTCAGTTTAACACTCTAGCTTCTTTCCTTTGCAGCTCAGTTTTTTCAAAATGTTAAGCAGTCCAAGAGAAAGCTGTTGCCTCTGTTTTCTACCATAAAATCAGAACTCCAGCTATGTGTGCTTCAAATGAATGATGTTTTTCTGACATATACTACTCATTTTAAAAAGAAACTAAGAGTAAATTAATATGTTGCTTTTGTAGAATAAAGAGTTAGTAAATTATAACACGTGTACAAGTTGTACAATTAGATTTTTATTTTAAAAACACTAGGAAGAATTTGATATTTTATTTACAAATAGTAAACTACAAAGAAGAACATTCTGTATGTCTTATATAGTTAATTTATATTAATTAATGGTGTGTTTGTTCTGTATGGACTTAACCATGATGCCATATTTCTCCAAGTCTTAATTGCCCTATATCTAAAGCCAATACCAGGGAAAAAAATTAAAAGATATCAAATAAATAAAACAGCCACATATTAGGTCTTTCTCAACTCTAAGTATATGACAGTTAATAAACGGTAATATGTATAATTTGCTCTAATTTTGTCATTTGAAAGCTATTATAAAAATACATACCTCAAGCATGTATTTTGAAATTTGGAGTAAATTATATATGTCTTTAGTCATATATAACATTTCAACTACAAAATGTTTTGTACTATCTGTTTTGTAGAATTTTTCAGTGAAATTCATTTTGGCACGTTTCAACTGAATACTGCTATAAAGTAAATAGTATTATGGAAAACAATGAAAGTAAAAATGATAAATGTAGCCTTTGGAGGATGTAAAAGTCCATTTATTTAATTTGTCCATTAACCCCAATATATGAATACATTCCCTTATCAAGCCCCAACAAAGTAACTAAGAGTGGCCTCCACAATTTGAAACATTTGCCCTGAAACAACTACTTCTAAAGTTTTTAATTTGCCCCAATTTTGATCCAAACCTTGATGCCCTCTGAATCTATGAATTTACATATTTCTTATCATGCCTCAGGTCAAAGTTATGTCTTTTGCACTTAGTCCCCCTAGATTTGCCTTAACAGATTTATAGTTGATCACACACACCTGGACTGTTTGTTAATCCGAAGAAAGAAATGGAGATCACTTTTAAAGCTACTGTAATAAGACAAAGATGTGTAAATATATATACCTATGTTTATAAAGATATATTTATTTTTCTTACAATTGGAGTGTGCAGCAACTGAAACCAAAATGCATTATTTATGAAAAACGACAAAGACATATCAATATGGTTTGGCTGTGTCCCCACCCAAACCTCATCTTGAACTGTAGCTCTCATAATTCCCATGTGTCATGGGAGGGACACGGTAAGAGGTAATTGAATCACGAAGGTGGGATTTTCCCATGCTGTTCTCGGGATAACGAATAAGTCTCACAAGATCTAATGGTTTTATAAAGGGCAGTTCCCCTCTCAGGCTCTCTTGCTTGCCACCGTGTAGACTTGACTTTCCTCTTCATTTGCTTTCTGCCATGATTGTGGGGCCTCCCCAGCCATGTGAAACTGTGAGTCAATTAAACCTGTTTCCTATTTAAATTACCCAGTCTTGGGTATGTCTTTATTAACAGCATGAGAACAGATTAATACACATATATTTCAAATATTATGCATATACATGTTCATATACACACACATAAATTGTATATACAAATTTATTTGTGTAGAAGCAAAAATCACATATAAGAATTAATTTTATAGCACTTTGATCAAGACCAATCTGTTTTCTGAGTTACTCCTTGCATTTGATATTAATTTCCATTACTGTCCACCAAAAACTGAAAGCTCATCCTGGATAACAAACCACCTATTGAGAGTTACCTAAATGCTTTTTAGTGTTTTTGCTGAAAATATGTATCCTCATGTTCTATAAATGCTGGTAAACCTTTTTACCTTTTCATCAGTCTCAAATAGCCCCTCCTAATACTGTCCAGTGATGAATTCCTGAATATTTTATATTTCATAATTAGAACTTTAATTTTATCATACAAATTATATTTAGTTTGAAAATGCCATTAATAGATAGTAACTCAAATAACCACATTTTGGATTATTGTAAGAGCAAAATGAATTTCAAAAATAGCCATCCATGCATATATGGAAAGGAACTAATATGTCCATCGTGGATTAGAAAATATATATTTTCTTTAATAAGAATTGGTGAATTATATTTGTGTACACCCATCTGGTAGAAAATAAATATAATGGATTTTATTCGGTTTCTGTAAATTTCAGTGATATATCTAGGCTGCCAATCTATATAAAATATCTGTACAAGTAGATTTTCTTGTGTGAACTTCTAACTGGATTACCTGTACATAAAGTTCTCAACTTTTTCTGAAGCATATAAGCCTAGAATTGTTTAGAGACTATATGGAAAAAACTCAATAAGCATTCAAAATAAGAAAGAAAATAGCACTGCATACTGTATATTTGAATCTTGGTTTGACAACTTGGGTTGACATAATGAATTCTAAAATACTATAATTAGCAAATAAAAACCAAACATTTCAAATAAAAATGGACCTCAAATATGTTCATTAGTATGCCTCAAGTCAAACAGTTAAATATTAGGCAAAGTTAAATTTGGAATTATTCTCCATTCCTTTCTTTTTTTAGATACAACTGTGGAGTTTTTCAGATATTACAGTGGAGTCTTAGTACCATAAGTTGTATATTAATTGTTCTATTTCTTAAACTAATTGATCCCCAGGAATTAGCATGCTCATATATGATACATGGGCTTAGACACCTATCTGGAAATTCACTCATAATAAACTTTATGAAAGTCCGATACACAATGTGTTTATAGCTGTCATTCACCCAGCAAATAGTTACTAGGAGTGGAGGCTGAATCTCCATGTATAATACATGAACTCCCAGGCTGTCAAATTCATGCATGTCAGAAATGCAGCCATACAAAATTTTTATGCTTTCAGAATATACTGCGTAACTCACCTTCACCTTCAGGCATCGTTTCGACGGATTCACAAAGCTGGAAGAGAAATGTGTTCATTCTGATAGTCAGCCATCCCACAAGTAATGTGCATCCGGAGATGAAGTTAAGTAGAAAGAGCTTATTCTCCTCTAGGCATATAACATAATTGCTTTTTTCCTTCTTTCAACCACTGTTAAAGGAGCATAGAGTTGTTGGCATAAACTATGTTGCAAACAGTTCATAAAGAATATAAGAAGCATGCCACTTTGTCACAGTATGAAGACCAAATAAAAGTTTTCAAAATAAAGCAATTGATGTTCATTTCCTGCCTAGTGCAACATAGATGTTAGAGTTTTCCAAGGCATTTGATGTTTGTTTTAGCAAAATGGTTAAGTACATGGAATCACAGTGTGTGACTCTGAATCTTGCTTCTGAAACTTGAAATTGTGTGACCTTGAGAAAGTTCTCTAAAATATTAAAAGTTTCAGTTTGCTATTCAGAATGGGGATGGTAATAATATATACCTCATAAGATTGTTTTCAGTATTGAGTTAATATCTTTGCAATGATTAAAACATTGTCAAGTATATAATAAATGTTCAGGAAAATGTGGTTATTGTGAGGAATATTCAGCGAGCCTCTAACTTAAAAAATTCAGGTATTATAAACTAAGCCATAAAATTTTATGCTTAAGGTAGATCTGTCACTTCCTACTTTAACACATGATATTCTCAAAACTAAAAACAATATCAAATAAAATTTAAAAAGATAGATAATATAAAAAGATATTTGTGTGAACAAAAGATAAATATCTCTATGAGTCAAAAATAAGACAGGAACTAGAGAAAGTAAGTGAGTTTGAAACCACTGGTTTACTCATGGCCAGAGACTTGCAATAAAGGCCAAGAAATTATCTGGACTAAAATGTACTTGAGATATGGCATATTGAAGCCAGATTCACTGTTTTAAGTAAATGGATGTAGGAGAACTTATAAATGACAGTGAATGATAAAATGACTGCCAATCTAGAGCATCGATTTTAACAGAAGTTGTGGATTATATATCCACATATACAACAGGCAATACAGGATTATATAGAATGAGCAGGGAAGAGCAAAACCATAACACTGAAAGATGAATTTAGCCAACTCTTACTAGTTTCATGACAGTCTACAATAACTTCAAATATATAAGACTTCATTCTAGATTGGGGACTTGCCAGATTGATGGAAATGCAAAAGGGCTATCTGGAAGGAAGAAAAAGAGAAAAAATATAAATAATAATGATAAAAGAAAAAATGATTCCTACTTAAAATGAATCTGTCAACCAAAATGACAAAACACATGAAGGAATAACATGCTAAAAATATATCCTACAAAACAACAATAATACAGGAATTCATTTGAAGTGAACTTAATTTTAAGGAAACAATCTGGTAAAAATTTTAAAATGTACATACTTTAGAAGCTTAAAGTAATAATAAAGAAAATCACTAAAAATAAATAATGAAACAAACACAGGTAGTTATGAAAGAAGAGCAGATAGGATAATATAAACAATGGAATTGATATTTTGTAGAAAGGGTCATTTTTATTCTAGTTAACTGTAAAGATATATTAAATTAAAATATAATATTTAGTAATTAACTCAGAATGCATCACAGATAAATCAAGATATAAAATATATTAAAGAAAAGATAAGAGGCACAAAGGAGAGATTGGGCTGTACCTGCATTCTTCAAATGAAAATAACAGAGAAAGCAACAAATGTCAGTTATAATCTTTAAAGAGATAATTACCAAGAGTTTAGCAAAATATTTTAAAAGAGAGAGAGAGAAACAAATTTCAAGTTTAAATTGCACCCTGAATATCAGACATGATAATTATAAATTAATACTGACAAACATTGTAGAAACTCTGTATAAAAAAAAATAAAAGAAATAACTTTTAAACACAGATTGAGAGAAAACATTATTTATAAAGACATTGCAATTAGATAGCACACCCAGCTTCTGAAAAGCAATGGTTTTCATTTATCTAATATTCAAATATTTATTAAATTCGTACTCTTTCCCTGACACTAGTATGCATACTCCAGACAGAGTTGTGAACAAAAGAGACAGAAATTCCTTCCTTTGTGGGGCATGTTACATTCTAGTTTGAAAACAAGAAAATACTATAATATGTTAAAATTGCTGTGGCAAATAACTGTGAATCCAGTAGGTAAAAAATGTAGAAAACCATTGTAAAATAATAGAAAAAAAATATTTTCAGGCATATGAAGATGAAGAGAGTTTATAAAAAAATTGTTGCCACGTAAAGTGAAACCACACTACAAAATTGATTGTACCTTTATACAATTTACTTATGAAAAGCAGTATTAAAAGATAAAGGAGAAACATTCGTTCATTTCCATAATACAGAAAAAGAATTAAATGCAATGCTTTTTATTTTTTTTTAAAGGTAATTACATGAATTATTTACACATAATAGAAGAGGCTGAGAAGCTAACTAGGACACATTAAGGCAATCTAAAATTCAGGCAGAAGACATGATTGCCCCTAGACTGGAGAGCTAAATGGAGGAGGTTGGATTAAACTGAGAGATTAGCACTGCTTTGCAGAGGTTAGAACTTCTGGATCAGTCTGACAGGAACTGGCCCTGTGAAAGAGATGCTACTGCTGCTAGAGGCATCTTCCAAGGTATGAGAAAAAGGGAAAATATTGCTTTCTCCCTTCCAATTTTTCACCTCTGTTTCCAACCAGCCATAAGTAGGCTGCCACTAGGATTCACAGAAATCAGCCCCCCTTTCAAAGAGAAATTATAATGAGGAGAGGTGAGAAGTATATATAACAGAAAACAATGTCCAAGAGAAAATCAAAAGTATCTTACCTTAAATTACACGCGCAAAAATCAAGTCTACGTTACTAAAGACCTAAATGTATTACTAAAGGCCTAAATATACGTAGTAAAACTTCAAAAGTATAAGATAAAACAGTATCTTAGTAATCTTTGTTGGGAAAATTTTCTTAAATAAAACACAAGCATGAAAACTAAGAATAAAATGTTACATGTTTGGTACATTACAACTAACATTTACTTCTCAACGTGACAAAATTTTTAAAAACTCATTGATTAGAAGAAATCTTTTCATTGCATCTAATGTCTAATTAAGTACTCTCTAGCATATATAAAATCCTAAAACTAATAAGAAAATATAAATTTCTCTTCTTGTTATATATTCAAAGGAAATATACTCAGTATCTCAAAGAAATTTCTGCACTCCCATGTTCACTGTAGACTTATTCACAATAGCCAAGATGCTGAAAAATCCTAAGTGTTCCTCTATGGATGAATACATAAATAAGTAATTTTACATGTATAAAATGATTGACCATTTATTTCACTTAATAGCCAATCACTTTATATACATAAAATGTCCTTCAAGTCCATCCATGTTGTAGAAAGTGGTAGGGTTTCCTATTTTAAGGCTTAATAATATTCCAAATAGGATTAAGCCTTAAAATATATATTTTTAAATGTAATTACATGAATTATTTACACATAATATGAAACATAATATTTGATATAATATTGCACACAATATTGCACATATTACACATAAAGGGTTAATGTTATTATTAAGCCTTTAAGAGGAATATTATTAAGCCTTAAAATAGGAAAACCTACCATTTGCAACAACATGGATGAACTTGAAAGGTATTATGCCAAGTGAATACAGTATAGAAAAATACTGCATGATCTCACTTTAGAATTTAGAAAAAATACTGCATAATTCTCACTTAGAATTCATAAAAGCAGAGTAGAATGGTGGTTACCAGGGATGGGGTTAGCAAAATGCGAAAATGGTTTTTGTTGGTTTTGGTTTATTTATTTGCTTGAGCCAGTCTTGCTCTGTTACTCATACTGGAGTACAGTGGCACGATCTTGACTCACTGTGGTCTTCGCCTCCAGCGTTCAAGTCTCATGCCTCAGCCTCCCAGGTAGCTGGGATCACAGACATGCCCCACCATGTCTGGCAAATTTTTTTTTTTTTTAATTTTATTTTTAGTGGAGATGGGTTTCACCATATTAGCCAGGCTGCTTTCAAACTCCTGACCTCAAGAAATCTGCCCGCATCGGCCTCCCAAAGTGCTAGGATTACAGGCGTGAGTCACCATGCCTGGTCAGGTAAATGTTAATCAAAAAGATGCAAAGTTTCAGTTATGAAGCATGAATAAATTTTAGAGATTTATGTGCAGCGCAATGACTATAGTTAAAAATACTGTATTGCAAAACACTTGAACTTTGTTAAGAGAGTGGCTATTGCATTCTCACCGCACACACCAAAATAAGGTAAAAAATAGAAAAGAAAATTTAAATAACTAATGTATAACAGACTGAAATATTTTTAAATCCAATGAACCCATAAAGTGTAAAAATATAATTGTACTATAATGCTGAATCATTCCTCAATCATCAGAATGACATAACTTTTAAAACCTGAAAATAAAAATGTTGCTGCAAATTCAGAGCAAAGGAAAGGCTCAGAAACTGCTGGTAGGAATGGCAGTTAGAATAACTATCTTGAAGAACAGTTTGGTGATATTTAGTAAAGTGAAAAATACAATAAATTGAGACTTGGCAACATTATGTAATTTGCCCAAGGTTCATGATTATCAAATGGGGAACCTAAATTTGGATTCAGCTTGTGACCTTACATTTTCTTATCCATAACTTCAATAACTATGACAATAAATAATTTAAGAATATCAATTCTAAAGCATAGTAAATCCCTAAATTATCAACGTTTGAATTGTTGAGTAAATTTTGTTTAGCAAGTTAAGAGATTTTGTAAGCGCAAGTAGAATTATTTTTAACAAGGTTTTTATTCAGGCAACTCTTAGTTAACCAGAAAATATGATCTTCTACCAGGGACTGACTAGGATTTTCTTTTCTTATAATTCTCTTTAATACAGTCCCTTAGAAGTCTTACCATTACTGCTAATCTAATTTCTGGGTACATAGTTTACATGCTACACATTCTACAATCAGTTGCTATGGTTCCCTGATTATATCCTTTTATTAAGCTTTAATTATTTACCTTTTTCCATTTGGGGAGTTCGTTTGCTAAGAAATTATACAATTCTTATGGCTGGCAGCTTTTATTTCTTTCTAAAATTTAAGTCTCCCTTACCTTGTCTTTCTTATCTCTAGCCACATACATGTTTCCTCCTTCACAAAGCCCTTTTCTCTGGTAGAAATACCTCTTGCCTAGCTAAAGATCCTGACATCCTCTAACAGACTAAGAAAAGATGTGACCTTTCATGCTCAATTTCCTAGAAACAGCTAATGGTTTACGGTTTATGGGATTATTTTTTCAATGCATTATTTCTGCCTTCTACAACATCCTCGTTCCAGTGTAATGCTCTTAAAATAAAAATTAAACTAAAATAATGAACACAGAAAAACTCCAACAGTCCTGCTTTCTATCAGGAAATTAAGAGAGTCTGTCACAAAGCACTTCCCCTATCATTAACTCACATTGAGAAAAGTCCTGTAACCTTGGTTGGGTCTCCTAAGTCTTAAGAGTTGCTGTAAAATATGTGTAAAACAATTTTGTCTCATGTAAGAACAATAACTGAATCAAATATATTTGCTGAAAGCTTTTTTTTTTTAAGCTCTGAAATCTATCACTCTATATTTTTATTCAACTATATCTATTTGTTGTTCCTAATTTTATTATGCATTGGCTTTAGAAATACTTTGAAGACTCTGCAAGTAGATCATACTCACTAATTGTGCTACAGCACAAGTTGTCAGGTCACTTACATGCATGATATTAATCCACTAGTCTAAGATATTTTATAGAGTAAAATATTGGCTATAATTTGAAAGATGTTAAAATTAGTAATATTTAATGTTAATTTGTTAAATATCTGCATGAATTATTTAACATTTTTTTCAGGAAAAAACTGAAAAAACAAAATGTTTCTATTTGTAAATATTCATGCATGCTGTTGATAAAAGAACACCATTTACAAAATGATTGTGATCTACTGATTTGCAACTAAGTCATTCAGAAATGTGTAATTCTACTTTGGAATGAACTAGAAGACAACTCATTTTTAACGTAACTGCTTTGTGAAAACAAAAAAGTACAAATTAGGTTACTTTACTGAAACATTTCTCCATGTTTAAAGGAAATACTCCTTTAATATTAAATAGCCCATCTAAAGATAATTTGTTTTCATGGTTGCCACATTATGGTTATTTAATGTAAGTTAGAATATTCCAGTAAGTGTTGAAATTGTCATACTATCCTATCTGCATTTTATGGATCCAAAAGGAAACTGACCTCCTTTAATATGAGACCATTTTGGTGCCAGCAGGGATGAGTTTCCTGTGGTGAGCATTTGGCTTATGACAGACTTGTTTTCTGTGTATTCTTAGCAGGGTGGGAAGCCATGGGAACAGAAGCGTCCCAGCTGACAAGAAACACACTTTATATAATTTGACGTTTAGTAGAAAGACAAACTTTAGTTATTTTTTCTGACATCGAATATAATTACATTACATAATTAAGGAAAAGTCTACCTTAGTTAACTCATAGATGATTAATAATTCAGATTTTGGAGTTGGTAAATAAAGGAAGAATAAATGAATGATTGATCTATTTGGTCATTTTCTTTAAAGAAAAAATTCTGATTTAAACACACACCTCCATTATCAAGTTTCAATACATATTGAAAATGAATAAATTTTATGATATTCATTTTACTGTAAAACTACGGGTGATCTGCTCAATTTCATTTATACTAACCATGGAACTTTAAAAGTAGTAATCATTAGTGATGAAACAGTATAAAAGCTTAAGCTTCAGAATCAAACTGTATTAAGTATAGATATTAGCTTTGACATTTAACATCTATAAGCTAAATATACGTCATCTGAAAAATGAAAGCATCATTAATATTGACACATTGTGGTTTTGTGAGATTTAAATGAAAGGATGGAGATCCATCACTTAATATGATCAATCTTATCTAATAAATACAAGCTGTTAATGGTGTTATTGTACTTTTTTAATATTAACAGATTTAAAATAAAACATGTACAAATATGTGTAGTGAATCTTTAACCACTAGATGACATTTAAACTTTATTTTAAATACAGATGAATCCACACATGATTTCATTCATGTATATGATAATTGTATATACTATACATGTATATATTAACAGAGGTACTTATAATAAACAGGTTAATTTGCTTGATAAAAAAGGACGGCAGCATATAAAACTCAAAATATATTTGTAGCTCTCCAGATTCATGAAAAATATTTTGAACATTAAACCATATGACCTTAATAGAGCTTTTAATGCATTAGTTCATTATACTAAATAATTATTTAAATTCATTTTTTGTTGTGTGTTCTTGCTACCAAAGGACTTTTTAAAAGACTTTATTTACAGCTTATTTTTAAAAATATATATTCAATCTTGAACTTGTAGTTGTGTTTTGTTTCCTAAATTAATTTACTAGTCTATTTTCCCACAAAAATAATGTTATAAATATATTATATTTTCCAGTGTTAATTCTCAAAAACTGAGGTAGTCAATGATATTGCTAAATTATAGTAATAATATTATTGATCTCAGTTCTAGTTCCTTAAATCTCCCAAGAGTATTTTCCTTTGAAAAGACAACTCTTATCTATTCAATTGATTTGCTAAGTATTAATATTCCAGACAGTATGATATAAATGATGTGAATATGTCCAAGGGGCCTTGTGGAAGTAATTTATTGGCATCAAGAACATCAGAAGGCAGCCCAGTATCTTTGAATTCTGTACCTAGGGGGGCTTCCTTAAGGTCTTCCTGGTTTTCATGGATTTTTATACTATACTTGGCAGAAAAGAAAAAGAAGTTGATTATTCGGGAGCATAAGGATTCTTTGGGGAGTAAACAGATATTTAGGACAGTCAGTCAGAGAAAATGATGGCAAAGCCCAAGAGCAGAAGATTGTGGAAGAACAAGCAGCAGATGGCATTAATTTCCATCTTGACTGGTGGTTTGAGGAAGTACTATTTACATATAAAATAAGAGTTTCTTCAGGGAATTAAGGTTCTTTCACAGTCAGTTATTAGATGGTTATTTTACTCATTCATTCAACAGCTCATTCAACAATTGTCAGGCTCCTCCTGTGTGCGGTGCAGTGATGTATGGAGGTAATGGAAACAGACACAACCTGACTTTCACAGGCCATGCAGTTTAACAGAGGAGACAGGAACCTAAACAAGGTTTTAGAAATGAACATTTTCTTGAATAGTTTCATATTTACAGGAAAAAATGAAAGCACTAGTACAAAGAGTACTCACATACTCCATAGCCAGTTTCCCCTAGTATTAACGCCTTTATTAGTCTGATACATTTGTCACAAGTGAACCAATGAACCAATATTCATATATTATTATTAATTAATGCGCACCCTTGATTCCTATTTCTTAGCTTTTACCTAATGTCCTATTTCTAGCCCAGGATCACGTCTAGGATACCACTTTACATTTATAATACTTGTTTACTTGCCTACATGTAAACAATAAGCTCTTGGCTATGAGAGTTTCTCAGAATTAATTTGTTTTTGATGACCTTGAGAGTTTTAAAGGGTAATCATCAGGTAATTTTTAGGATCTCCTCTACTGGCATTTGTCTTGCTTCTTCAAATAATTATTCCAAGGTTATGAGTTTTTGGAAACAGGACTGCAGAGGTTAAGTGTCATTTTTATTACATCCTATGAAGGGAATGCACTATCAATATGCCTTCTTATTGTTGATATTAAACTTGATCATTTGGCTGAAGTAGTGTCTGTCACCTTTTTCCATTATAAGTGACCTTTTTTACCTTTTCTATACTGTAATATTTAGAGGAAAATGACTATAAATGGGCTTTTAATCATAATGTGGGAAAGGCAATGAGGTAAGAAAGAGTGCTTAGATGGCGAATTTGTACAGGGAGTTGTGAAAATGTATAGGAGGATGAAATAGCATGGCCACTGAAAACAGGAAATGCCCCTCTTAAGATGTCATACTTTACTTACTCTGAAGAATCAAAATTCAGTAGTCAAATAACAGTGTGAGACGGAGGGAGCAGAATCAGTGTGCAACTACATTGGATCGTTTTAATGTTTTCAGCATCTCTTGTTCATCTAATGATCTCTATGAATTATAAAAAGTTTTATTATCTAAGCTAACCTTCAGCCCAAATTTTAACTGGATGTTTTATATTCCAAATAATTTTCATAATTGTTTTTCTATCAAAATAATACATTGTACCATATGGTTAAAGGTAAAACATAAAATGTGTGTATATTTGCTCTATACATTATATTTTATTTCATAGCAAAATGTTGCTGTGAAACTCAATCAAGCCAATAATTGCTATTGGCAAGTGTTTCTACACAATTCTGTCTATTCTTCATAATTTTTAGACACAGGTGTTATCCCTGATGTTTTGAAAGAATAGCCGATAACTAGTAGGAAAGAAAAGTGATTGATGCTGTACAAATGGTGGGTGTGGAAGCAGTGGTGACCTAAATACATAGTTCTAATTCATTCTTGTTTAACCCCTGTGTCTTAGTCCATTTGAGATGGTATATCAAAATAGTATCAACTACGTAGCTTACAACTAACTAACATTTATTTATCACAATTTTGGAGCCTGGGATGAAAAAAATCAAGGCAACGTCAGATTCAATGCCTGGTAAGGGCTTGCTTGGGGAGAGCCTTCCTCCTGTAGCCTAACATTGTGAAAGGAGCAGGCAGCCCTCTGGGACCTCTTTAAAAACAGAGCTCATCTCATTCATGAGGACTCCACCCTGATGAACTAATCACCTCCCAAATGCCCAACCTTCTAATATAGTGCTTTGATAATTAGGTTTCAACATAAGAATTTTTGGAGGACATAAATATTCAGACCACAGAACTCTATAAACCAGACAGAGGTGAATGCCATGAAAAAAAAAATGAGGGGAAATTAGTAACTGTCAAAATTTATAAATGTTCATTCATTCAGGAAGTGTTGAATATATTGAGAAGTTGCTATGAGGTAGGCATAATCTTATTTGTTGGAGTTAACATGACAGGCATGATCAGACACGGCCTGAGGGACTTTAATATTCTAAATACAAATATACCTAACGGACTTGGTTTTAGCATTCTACTACTTAGCTACCTATGTAGACTTAAGTCAATAAAGCTAAACAGAGTCATCTCTCACATACCTTAGAAAGCTATATTTTCTGAGAGCATAAGAAAGGATTTGTACAGAACAGAAAATGTAATAGAATGTAGTAGGCTGTCTTTAAAAAAAATCATTGTGAGCAAGTACACTGTACACTTGTTACCAACTTGTCTAAGTCCAGTGAAACAGAACACTCATGAACACAACAACTTACATGAAGTGAGTTTATTATTTACACATAGGAAGCAAAGCACAACAGAAATCGAGGATCATAGGAGCTGGTTTCCCAAGCCTCAAGATAGCTGCCTGGAGAGGATGGAATGTCATCTGTGCATACACCGCATGCAACACAGATGAAGAACGCTGGAAAGATGCCCACCCCAGTTTTTCTACCCCAGGGTAACACGACTGGCCTCGTAGAAGTAGTGAAGGATATCCTGCTTCCTGTGGGGGACTGAAACAGAGCTCAGGCTGTTGTACCAGTCTCTCCCTATCTCAACTTGTTACATTCCCAGCACATTCTAGTAATTCTTGGGAACTGCGAGTAAGAAAAGAAATAGAACTAGATTGGTTCAAAGCCACTCACATAACTGTACTGCAGCAATTGTCTAAAATCGACTTCAAAGCTAGTTAACAATATAAGAAGAGAGAGAATCCACAACAGACCTAAAAACTAAGAATTCCTGGGAGGTGGGGCTGAAAAAAATGGCCTTTTTAAAAGTTTGCCAAGTGATCACACAAGCACTAAATCTTCAGAGCTCCTAGAGTGGATCTCGAAATATATTAACAATGAGAAATACGAAATAAAATTATAAAGAGAAAAAAAGTGTGAAAAGGTAGAGGAATGAAGGAATAATTTGCTTATTAATATTGATAGGCATACTCAAGTATTTCTAAAAGTATCCAGAAAAGTAGTTTTTAATGTAACAGTAAATGTATTCATCTAAGGTGGTATCGGTGCATATTAAATCGTGGCCTTTTTATCATGGAAAAAATTGAAACATATGAGTTCAGTGGACAAGGACAAGATATGCTATAAGAAATGGTGAGAAAACAATTTAAAGATACATAACAGCTTTATTTTTAGGAGATGATAGTTTAATCTTCTCAAATGGAATTTAAATATGTATGATTCATTATAGCAACTGAAAAAATAGTGTTTTGAAATGCTAGTGTAAATATGAAATCCCGAAGTAGCCAACAGTTGTGTAATTATTCAAAGAAACTTACATTTATTTCTATAATTTATGTTTTATTTATTCTCAGGTCTCAACCTCTAGCAAGGACTTTGTCTTCAAACTCATATGTCTTTAAAATCTGGAGTTTAAACAAGCAAACTGTTTAAGCCTTTTAACACTCAGCGTGTCTATTTATTCCAACAGCTTAGGCTGCTGTCATGGCTCTTGTGTAGGTCTTCGCCTTTCACTATTTCCTCCCTTCAGATGACCCCATGGTGGCATCTTCTCTGCTTTCAAAGTGAAAGCTCTTGCCCTTTGCCTCAAGACTTGGCTTCAGCTGTTCCTCTAAGGCCATTCTTAACTTATGTCAAAAAGTGTTTACTGGGTTCTGATTCTGAATGAATTCCAGACTGCTCTAGTCTGATGGTCTTACTCTTTCAGCAAAGGATCATTAATACCAACTCTGGCAGGTTTTGAGCATAGTGCTAAAAATGAAGACATCTAATTACCGGCTAACCTATAAGAATAATTTAACTTTGATAAACCTCATATTTCTCAGCAAAAAAACAGAGGTAATAATGCTACATTATAGGATTTAGTGAGAATTACATAAAATCACATTCTTCATCCTATTCCTGATTCTGCCTTAAATGATGTAACTCAGTGTATGACACTAAGAGGGGATCAAGAAGTAGCAGAGATTATTATTATTAGCACACGTAAAAATATTAGAGATTTATATTTCTAGTGAATGTCTTTATGTATTGTTGAAGCACCTCTAAACCAATTAGTACCAAAGTTCCTATTTCCTTTCTTAAAACCGTAGAACTACTGTTCTGGTTTCAGGTCAAACCCTTTCTTTATTATTCAATCTTATACAGAGACTCCTGTCAATTCTCAGATTATATTTGAATAACCAGAACTACGATATTTTTCATTGAGTGTAACCCACAAGCCAAGTGGTTCAAGGGCCATCTGTGTTAGAATTACTTAGGGGTAGAAGTATATATTAATAGTGTAGATTCCTATACCACACTCTGAAACTGCTGAATTCTACCAAAGTAGAACCTAGACTTGTGAACATACAAAGAGGTTACAGGTTGAATGTTGATACGATGTTAATATTGAGTTTGGCATGCCTGACTTTGTGTGTAGCCATTAACTACAGTAAAGCTAAACTCTAGAATTCAGAAAATAATTGACAGAGACAAAACTAGAAGCCAGGTACTAATTTCCAAAGTAGTGCCCTTGTGTCTATTCTATGAGAGTTTTCAAGAGACAAGTTACTCATGATATAGCAAATCTAAAGATAGTTATCTAAAGATAGTCACATTGAAAGTTTTTAGGGATACTATCACATAGATCCTTAAAATGTTGCCTTGTGAATTTTATCATTTTAGGCAAGACCAGGAGTAGGGTGAAGTGAGTAAGCAAAACTTCAGGGGCAAAATGCCAAGAGGCACCAAAAAACTT
>NW_012102465.1:2295170-2297207 GCF_000951045.1 Mandrillus leucophaeus | reverse complement strand
TAAGTGCACAAAAAGTGCTAAATAATACTCAACATATAGTTATAACTTTTAAGCAGCATGGTATCAATAAAGGATAATTTTGAGCTAATAAAGGACAGGCACATAAAATAAAACTAAAGAAAAAACACTTTTGAAGGGTGCATTTTGAAAGTTGTTACTATAAGATGAGGAAACAGCAGACAAGAATGCTCCTGACACCCATTCTTCTTCAGGAACAAAAATCAAATTATAAGAAAAAAACAAACAAAGACAATTTTTGCAAGTATCATGATTGCTTAGGGAAAAAACTATAAAAATAATCCAAAAATACACAATGAAAATATATTAAGAATATTTTCTGATTACAAAATTAATATATAAGTATAAGCAGAATTTTTAAATATCCCTAGTTATTAGTAAATATAAGCAAAAAACAAAGATAAAATGGCAAATAAAATGTAAACTTTTTTAGAATAAATGAAGGTAAAAATTATCCCTTCATAGACAAAAGTACAAAATTGTATTGAAAATGTAACAACGACTTACAAAAAAGTGAGATGTATTATAGAATAGATTAGAAGTCTATCATATCGATGCGAATTCTCCACAAGTCTATCTATAGATTAAATGCAATTTCAAATTGTATTTCAAAAGGTACTGTGTTTGTGTGTATATGAGAGAGAGAGAGAGCTTGCGCGCGCGCGAGAGAGAGAGACTTCTCACATTCCTTCTTTTTTTCTTTTTTTGGTTTGAGACAGAGTCTCACTCTGTCACCCAGGCTGGAGTGCTGTGGCATGATCTCTGCTCAACGCAATCTGCCTCCTGGGTTCAAGCAATTCTCTTGCCCCAGTCTCCTGAGGAGTTGGGATTATAGGCACCCACTACCACGCCCAGCTAATTTCTGTATTTTCAGTAGAGATGAGGTTTCACCAAGTTGTCCAAGCTGGCCTCAAATTCCTGACCTCAGGTGATCTGCTTGTCTCGGCCTCCCAAAGTGCTGGGATTACAGGCATGATCCACCGCACCTGGCCTCACACTCATTCTAAAATGAATATGGAAGAACAAGACACTTGCAAAGAATTTAAAATTTAATGACTTTTTTCTGTCAAAATCAAAATTGAATATAAAACTTTAAGACAATGTGATAGAAGCAGAAGGGCAGAAATATAGAAAAGAAAATATGCCGCATAAGAACGATTTGTTGTATATGTAGTACTTAGTCTATCACAGAATGGATCTTGAAAATCCGACAGCTGAAAAAATTGTGGTAATCAATACATTTTGCAGCAAATATTTGCAATTCAAAAAACTCCTTATGTTATACCACAAACAGAAATGAACTTTACACTGATTAAAGACTTCAATTAAAAGGTAAGACTAAGAAATGCGCAAATGCTATTAAGAAAGAAAACGAGAGGTTTTTTTTTTTTAAATAAACCATGTGAAAGGAAATATTACTTAAACCACATGGAAATAAAGCTATAAACTATACAGAGAAAAATAGATGCATTCATTCAAATTAAAATTCAGAAATTTGTAATTTTAATTTTCAAATAATCCTATAAAAACAACGAGGAGAGAAGCCACAAAGATATTCCTGACAAAGTACAGTTGATTTTCATTGTCTGTAGTAATAAGTATTATAAAATCACCCTGAGCACTAATTTTTACAAATACTAACATACTGCTCCTAGAGGAGATACAGGGTTAGGTTCCTGTGAGCCTGTGGTCACAACATTTTTATCAACTGACCAACGCATAACCTTCTATGTATGATTTTGTTTAATAACACTTTACTTAACATATATATATATATAATTGATTAATTAACAATAACTTATGCCCAATTGCACTACAACTCATGCCTGATTAAAGCTTCTCTAACACATGTATTTTCTCTGTAAGACACATCATTGCCTCCTTGCACTTACTAACACTAGACAGCACTTCATTACTATGCTTAGGGGCATTTTCAATGCTGAAATCACAAGCAAAAAAAAATACGAGAAATATGACACTTCATTACTATGCTTAGGGGGCATTTTCAATGCTGAAATC
>NW_012102465.1:2286495-2290080 GCF_000951045.1 Mandrillus leucophaeus | reverse complement strand
ATCCATGATGAACAAAATATCAAAACATTATATAAAGACATGACAAGTATTTCTGACTTGACCTTTCGACCCAGATTCTAATGTGGTTTGGCATGGTACTGATTCTAGGAGTACACCCAAATTAAAAATGTTGAGTTACTCTGGAAATACATGAATGAAAAGAAGGTCTCTTGCCTATGAGGTATTTAAGATTTTGCTGAGATACCAACAGACAACTCAAGAAATCTTTATTTTATCATAGGTACTTAAGAATGTATATTATGAACTGAATTGTGTATAGCCAATATTTATACATTGAAGCCCTAACCCCTAATGTCTCAAAATGTGATTGTATTTGGAGACTGGACTTTTATAGGGTAATTTAGTAAAACAAGGCCCTTAGGATCAGCCCTAATGCAATCTGACTAATGTTCAGATATGCAAATAAGGTGAGAGCATAAAGAGAGAAACACTGAGGGTGTGCACACACACAGAAAAGGCCTTGGAGAAAACACAGAGAGGAGGCAACCATCTGTAAGCCATGAAAAGAGGCCTCAGAAGAAACCAGACCACCCACAACTTCCTGTCTTGGGAACAATGAGGAAATAAATTTTTGTTGGGTAAGCCACCCAGTCTGTGGTATTTTGTTATGGCAATCCTAGCAGGCTAATACAATGCCTGTTTATGGTGGTCGTAGCAGTTCATCTCTTTTTAGAAAGTGATCACAGTAGAACCTTTTTTGAAAGGATAATAATAGTTGGCCAAGGGAAAGGTATAGGAAAGGTAATTTGCCAGGTGGACAAAGGTTTTAATGTGTGAATGAATAAATGAAAAAAATGAGTGAATGCCAGCTGCGTGCAGTGGTTCATACTTGTAATCCCAGCACTTTGGGAGGCTGAGGTGGGATGATCACCAGAGGTCAGGAGTTCAAGACAAGCCTGGACAACATGGTGAAACCCCGCCTCTACTAAAAATACAAAAGTAATTAGCCAGGCATGGTGGCACGCACCTGTAATCCCATCTCCTCGGGAGGCTGAGGCAGTAGAATCACCTGAACCTGGGAGGTGGAGGTTGCAGTGAGCCAAGATCGCACCACTGCACTCCAGCCTGGGTGACAGAGCAAGACTCCATCTAAAATAATAATAATAATAATAATAACAACAACAATAATTAGTGAATGCCTTCCTGGCAAAGTAAATCATATAGATACATATATTTAGATTTCATGATATTACTCTGGCATTAAAGTACAATGTAAATCATCAATAACTTTGTGATAAGAAATTAAAATATGATGTTTCATATATCAAATTAAATGGAATTATATGTCAAAAAAATGTAGTAGGATATGAAATCTTTATGGTCCTTTGATCCTATGGGATTTTGCTCTGAGGTGAAACCTATGGCTTGGAAGATACAAAAATATTGACATATTTAATTTAAACTTATTTATTCATCCACCAATGAGAAAAAAAAAAAAAAAGAATGAGGCTATTTCACAATTTGCACTATTCTCAAAACATATTCCATTATTTTGTGCAATATTATATATTCAGAGGGATGATAAGCAAAATCTACCTCAAATATAAATCAAACATGAAGAACTGTTAGAGGTAGAAAAAAATTTTGTTGCTTTTATTAACTATACGAATATAAAACAAGTGAGGCACAGTGGCTTACTCCCAGAACTTTGGGAGGCTGAGGTAGGAGGTTTGCTTTAGCTCAAGAGTTCCAGATCTGCCTGGACAAAAAACAAGACCCTGCCTCTAGAAAAAAAAATAAAAATTAGCTAGGCGTGGTGGTTGCCTGTAGTCCCTGCTATTCAGGAGGCTGAGGTGGGAAGATTGCTTGTGCCAAGGAGTTTGAGGTTGCAGGGTGCTATGATTGTACCACTGCACTCTAGTCTCCAATCTGGGCAACAAAGAACCAAAAAAAAGAAAGGAAGGATATGAGAGAGTCATAGTCATTACTATCACCTTCTAATAAAAAGAAATACACACACACACGCGTGCGTGTGCAACTAATAAGAACAAATTAGCTACATTCAATGATAAAATTAAATTTTATTTAGTTTTATAGACCATATGTCAGCATTTATTCTTTCTAATTATTGAAATTTTATGTCTTCATCATTTGCTCTTTAAGCCAGAAGGGTTATGCCTATATTTGCCCTTTTATTTTAAAGTAAGCATTTATACATAAATATTTGCATCCAATCTAATTTATGTCAAATGCAATTATAGAAAAAGGAAAACTAAGTGTTTCCACAGCTAAAATATAAATTGTAACAAATGGCAAAATATTTCACCAAAAGAAACCCTCTACATAGAGATAAATTTTCTGTGAATTTATAAAAGTTTTTTAAGAAACACAAAATCCAATATTAAACAAATACTTCCAGGGAGAAGTTTAGAATAAGTTTTTTACTAAATTCAGACAAAGACATTACCACCTCATTTATTAAGTGAATGCATACATTATAAATAAAATATTAGTAAACTGAATTCGGCAGTGTGTTTATATGATAATACATTATGGACAAATTAGGTTTATCCCAAGAATGCAAGGTTAGTTTAATATTAGTAATTTAAGTTACGGAGGTTTTGATATTAACAAATTAAATGGAAAAATCATGTGATTTCCGTAAGTGCACAAAAAGTGCTAAATAATACTCAACATATAGTTATAACTTTTAAGCAGCATGGTATCAATAAAGGATAATTTTGAGCTAATAAAGGACAGGCACATAAAATAAAACTAAAGAAAAAACACTTTTGAAGGGTGCATTTTGAAAGTTGTTACTATAAGATGAGGAAACAGCAGACAAGAATGCTCCTGACACCCATTCTTCTTCAGGAACAAAAATCAAATTATAAGAAAAAAACAAACAAAGACAATTTTTGCAAGTATCATGATTGCTTAGGGAAAAAACTATAAAAATAATCCAAAAATACACAATGAAAATATATTAAGAATATTTTCTGATTACAAAATTAATATATAAGTATAAGCAGAATTTTTAAATATCCCTAGTTATTAGTAAATATAAGCAAAAAACAAAGATAAAATGGCAAATAAAATGTAAACTTTTTTAGAATAAATGAAGGTAAAAATTATCCCTTCATAGACAAAAGTACAAAATTGTATTGAAAATGTAACAACGACTTACAAAAAAGTGAGATGTATTATAGAATAGATTAGAAGTCTATCATATCGATGCGAATTCTCCACAAGTCTATCTATAGATTAAATGCAATTTCAAATTGTATTTCAAAAGGTACTGTGTTTGTGTGTATATGAGAGAGAGAGAGAGCTTGCGCGCGCGCGAGAGAGAGAGACTTCTCACATTCCTTCTTTTTTTCTTTTTTTGGTTTGAGACAGAGTCTCACTCTGTCACCCAGGCTGGAGTGCTGTGGCATGATCTCTGCTCAACGCAATCTGCCTCCTGGGTTCAAGCAATTCTCTTGCCCCAGTCTCCTGAGGAGTTGGGATTATAGGCACCCACTACCACGCCCAGCTAATTTCTGTATTTTCAGTAGAGATGAGGTTTCACCAAGTTGTCCAAGCTGGCCTCAAATTCCTGACCTCAGGTGATCTGCTTGTCTC
>NW_012102465.1:2282796-2285480 GCF_000951045.1 Mandrillus leucophaeus | reverse complement strand
CTGAAATCACAAGCAAAAAAAAATACGAGAAATATGACACTTCATTACTATGCTTAGGGGGCATTTTCAATGCTGAAATCACAAGCAAAAAAAAAAATGAGAAATATGACACTATGTAGACCATGAAAAGAGTGCTTATTTACAATATGAGAGCACAAACCTGAAAACAGAATGTTGCCTTGGTCTGCCTCAGCTGGGATTGTTCATGTTCCAAGAGCAACTCAAATATTTTGCTGTTCCATGCATATCTGCTAATGAGCACAAAGCACCACAAATATTGATTGTAGCATTACCAATTAATTTTGGCAAGGAGGCAAATTCACAAATGTGGAATCTGCAAATACTTATTCAAATACCAAATGATGATTCACTGGATTAGTATTTGGAATATATAAAATATTCCCTATGAATTAATATAAAAGAGTAAAGCAATCCTGTAGAAAATGGGCAAAACATGTTTGAAATTTGTTGTAAAGAGAAGTCATAGTCAACCTTTTTAGTAATCAGGGAAATGTTAATTCAAAGCATGATTTTATATTCCTTCTTAAAGATTACAGTGAATTATAAAGCCTAACAATAAGAAATGTGGGTGAGAATGTAGTATGATGGGATCACAGTAATATTATTTTTAGTAGTATATATTGAATTAACCATGTTAAAAACAATTTAACATTTTATATCATAAAATTAAATGTTCGTTTTCTACACCAAGCAGTTCAGTCCAAGATATATGCCAACGGGTAATTTTTTGAACTTGTGTACCGAGAGTCAGGTGTAAGAATATTCAGCTCAGTATTTTCATAGTAGCAAAAATATGTAAACATCCCAAATGCATATCCACAATGGGATGGACAAATAAATTATGCCATCTTCACGTAAAGGAATACTTAGGAATGTTCAGAAGTAATAATGAATGAAGTGGTTCATCAACATGAGGGCATCAATGTGTGTGGATTCCACATAGACAACGCAGAAGCACAGAAGAAAGTAATAGAATAATACATATAATGGAAACTGGTTAAACTGTTTTATAAAATAGATAATATCAAACAATATTTGGGAATTGATAATACAAAATCCAGTTGTGAAAGATGGAGTGAATTGTGAATATGGTGAGATTCCTCAGAGAGCTTTTAATATGAAGGTAACATCCTATTGTTTCTTAGCTGATGATTATATAGATGCCATTATACTATTTTTCTAAGCTATAATATAACTTTCATGCTTTCGTGTGTTTGTATAATATCGATCAAAATAAAATAATAACATTGAGATTACCTAAGAAATAAGAACATAGTTTGCCTCTTACATTTGGATAAGGCTCTAATTTTGCGATTTATTTTACTTAACAAAACTTAAATTGATGAGACTGAAATATAGCCATATATATGAAAAAATGAATCTATTTTAGATGTTTTGTTAGGTAAAATCATTCACAAGGTTTACAACCTTCTACAAACGAGAAGTAAACCATATTATTCCTTCTCAGGTAATCTCAACTTTACTGTTTTTATTTTGATCAAGAAGAAAGAAATATCATAGTCAGTTCCCTTAGGAGAAAGGAAACTGCTTTGTGCACTGTTTGTTTGTTTTTTAACACACTGAACAACATTCTCAGTCATTTCCTCCTGAAAGTTAAGATATAAAAAATACTTCCATATCATTATTCTCTGTTGAAATTTAAAGCAGAAGGAAGGAAGGAGTTACAGATAACAAGACACCAAATTAAGTTTAGCTGCATAAGTTTAGTCTAACTCCTGTTTTGTTTCTTCCATACCTCACTCACAGCTTGCTTTGAATATCTAAGTTCCATTCATTTTGTAAAATCTGCTCTTGTTTAGCATTAAATTAAAATTCTTGCAGTGAGACCAAGAAACCAAAGAAGTATATTTGTAACTACTGAAAAACAAATTCAGCAGCCTTTTTGATAAAATACATTTTTAAAGTAGGATATATTTAATTGAGTTCTTGATAATTAACTATGGGTTCAAATGTAAAAACAATGTAACTCCAGTCAAATAATGAGTGTTCAATAAATAATAGACATTATTATCATTATTCTTTTCTGCAACGTAAAGAATCCATAATCAAGAATATTTCTCTAACTTTTGGTAACAGGTAAAAAAATAAATAAACACGAGAGAGTTTTGGTATTATTGAGTCTATGACAATTCCTTAGGAAAAATTTATGTGGTTTACTTTTCTAGCTTTTATAAACAAATTCAAACTATTGTGGCATGACATACCTGAAATTTCAAGATGAAATATGTATGTATATATGTATGTATTTGATTGAGATAAGGTCTCAGTCTGTCATCTTGGCTGGAATGCAGTGGTACAATCACGACTCACTGCAGTCTCAATGTCCTGGGCACAAGCAATACTCTCACCTCAACCTCCCGAGTAACTGAGACCACAGACACAGACAATCATGCCTGGCTCATTTGTTTTATTTTTTAATTATTTTTGTGGAGACTGGGTCTCCTTATGTTGCCCAGGATGGTCTGAAAATCCTGGGCTCAAACCATCCTTCTGCCTTGGGCTCTCAAAGTGCTGAGATTACAAGCATGAACCACCAGGCCCGGTCTTCATTTGTTTACAACATGCTTGAACTGGGTAAAAGAGGAATTCTTTTCTTTCTTTCTTTCTTTCTTTCCTTCCTTCCTTCCTTCCTTCCTTCCTTC
>NW_012102465.1:2251054-2282338 GCF_000951045.1 Mandrillus leucophaeus | reverse complement strand
GCACTATTCACAATAGCAAAGACTTGGAATCAACCCAAATGTCCATCAGTGACAGACTGGATTAAGAAAATGTGGCACATATGTGGCACATATGCACCATGGAATACTATGCAGCCATAAAAAAGAGGAATTCTTTAGGTGACCATAACCTGTCTGGAGGGCTGAGTTACGTACCCACTGTTTACCATGAAAAGTATATGTTAATCTCTAGAGGCATGAAAGCTTCTTTTAATTGGCCATGACTGTAGGTGGAAGGGGAATGGTCTGTGCAACGTGGGAAATCAGATTGGAGGTACCTTTTATAAACCCATAAAACCATCACCATGTGAACCAGAAAAAGAGAAAATATTGTTCTCTTATCCCCAGGGAAGCAAACACTGGGGATATATTCTTATTTTGGCCTTATATAAAAGGAAATAGGGGGAAAAAGGTAGAAAGTCTCCCCCAGAAAATTCCTAACCACAGCAGTCATGCTAATGTATTTGCATTTGAATTTCAGGCCACCACAATGTGGCCTGAAAATGTGCCGAAGACATAATTATGGTCATTCCTGATAATCTCCACTTTTATGGCACATATAAATGTTGCCAGAGGGCTCAGAAGAGTCTTCAGAGGCTGCTGAGACCCCCAGCCTCAGCAGGTTTCCAGGTTTTTGACACCATCATGAGAAAAAATTCCAGGACTAGTCAGACTGAAGTGAAAGGCAACAAACTTTTATATTGCTAAGCTAAGTACAAGCTTAAGAGAGAAGTGCAGGTTTGCTCATGAGAATAAGATGTGGACAACACAGTTCAGGTTTCTAATTTTATGTGTGTTTCTTTAATTAGGGTTGAAATAATCATTAGGTATTCTACAAAAGAAAGGGATTTCAGGAGCCCCAGTATCCGTCTCTTTCTGCCTTATTTAGGTTTGCCTGAAAGTGTCATGGACATGTTACCCTGACCAGGGTTTGGCCATTTTTTCTCCCATATTTTTGTGTTTCCATTATCCTGTGATTTCTTTGCCTGCTTCCTGTTTTAGCTGTTGTCTGGGTTTTTCCATCCTCCTGAGACCACCCAGTGCTATTCCTACCTCATAAACACAATTTCTCTCTTAGGGAATCAAGACATCTATATTAAATCCACTGTTAAAAGAATTTCTACAGAATAACATTTCCACAAAAAACTGCTAATAAAAACATGATATGTCCACGAGAAAATAAGCCACCACAAATAAGAATGTGCAGAAATAGGCAGTAGCGGTATCTGATTAACAAAGACTGCAGAATCAAAACTAGCACATGTTGGACAGAAAATAGAATATCGAATGTATACATTGACATTAAAGTGAGCATTGAACATATAAAGGTGAAATAAACAAAATTGCATACTGTTTTGAAAAACAACCAAAACAAAATCCAATACACACACACACACGCACACACACACTGCATGAAATTGAAAAAACACACACACACACTACATGAACTTGAAAATCAATGCACTAGGGAATAAACAAAGAGAAATTTAGTGAGCTGGAAGATTTAAAGGTGTTAATCAGGGAGTAGGAAGAGAACTCTTAAAAGCTGAAAATGTAAAAAGGATTTGAAGAATAAAATAAAAATGGTAAAATGCTTTTTTCATGCAAGAGAGAATAGAAATCATGGGTGAGCGAAGTTTTGGGTTTTTTTGTTTGTTTGTTTGTTTGTTTTAATAAAAAGTTACATGAATGAGCTCACAGTGATTAAAGGCTTAAATGTTAGACTCAGGAAGCCTGATCAAAAGAAAAAAATACTAATAGAAATATATCTCTATAAAGATATATTCTTATGAAATGGAAGAACCCATAAAAACACTTTTTAAAAAGCATTAAAGCAGCCATATAGAAGAAACAAAACCAAACAAACAAAAAGTATACAACACAACTATCTACAAAGGAGCAGAGTTTAGACTGATTTCTTATTTGCCTGTATGGGGCTTCTAAAACAGAGTGAAAATGTGTCAGAAAGCAATAAAGTTAATCTATAATTGTAGGCCAAAATTTATTCTTTATGAATAATGATGAAATACATACTTTTCCGACAAAAAATGGAAAAAAAAATCAAAATACCATTAGCATATGTACTTTGAAAAAATAGAGGATAGTAGAAAAAGTGTTTCTGAAGAAACTTTTGGAATGCGAAAGAAATTTTGACGAAAAGGTTATCACAAATTAATTCTATGTAATGGCTTGCTTGGCTGGTATAAAAGTCAAATTTGGTCTGATATGTGTCATTAAGACGGCTCTAAAATCTTGGGCAAAATAGTATAAAATGTTAAATGACTGCATTGGAATTAAGTAATTTAAATGTGTTTTTATATTCAGGAATAGGGTAAGAATATAAGTTGACTCTACTTTTATGTTTAATACATAAGTTTATAAGGTAGGCCTGTGGTTTATGCCTGTAATTCCAGCATTTTGAGAAGTCAAGGCTGGAGGATCAGTTGAGCCCAGGAGTTCAAGAACATCCTGGACAATATTGTGAATACTTGTCTCCACCAAAAATTTGATACAAACAAAAAATAGATGGGCGTGGTGGCATGAGCCTGTGGTCCTAGCTACTAGGGAAGCTGAGGTGGGACAATCGCTTGAGTCTGGGAATTAAAGACAGCAGTGAGCCATGATGGTGCCACTGCACTCCAGCCTGGGAAACAGACTGGTTTGAAAAGATATCCAAATACATACATTGTGGGGATTTTTAATATTTATATTATGATAATTGTAAATACACATACAGTCGTAAGAAACAGCGCTCTTCACTCAATCTGAACATCCTGCGTAAACCACAGTACATTATAAGCAGATAATTGACATTGATAAAATTGTTTAACCATATTTAGATTTTTCTAATTACATGCTCTTCTTTGTGTGTGTTTGGATGTGGATTTGTAGGAAATTTTATCACATGTGTAAACTCATGTGACCATAAGCAGAGTCAAAATGTGGAACATTTCCATCCTCACAAGGATCCCTGTTGCTGCCCTTTTCTAACCACCACTTCCCCACTTCCCTCCTACTCCACAACTCCCCATCGTCAATACCTGTAAACCAAAATAGGTTCCTTTCCCCATAATTTTGTCAATCAAGGATGTTATACAAATGGCATCACATAGTATGCAAATTTGGAGGATTTACATTTTTTCTTAAAAAAGCTTTCTTCTTCCCTTGAAGTGTCTTTACAGCTCTGTCAAAAATTAGGCATGCTTGTGTGCATTTATTTCTGGTCTCTCTATTCTAATCCACTAATCTCTTCAGCTATGCCACACTGTCTTGATTACTGTGGCCAGGTAGCAATTTAAGTTCCCAGATGTGTTGTCTAAGTTGATTTGTATATCTACAGTTTCTTTATTTTTATTGTTGAGTCGCATTTCATGGTATGCTTGTACCAATGTTTGTTTAATCATTCACTTACTAAAGGGCAACTGACTTGTTTCCAGTTTTTGCCTATTATGAATAAGAGTGCTACGAGTACTTATGTACAGTTTTTGTGTGAACCTAAGTTTTTATTTCTTCCTGATAAATGCCCAGAAATGAAATCATCGGGTCTATGCTAGCTGCATGTTTAGGTTTTAATGACTTACCCCCAATTTTTTGATGATATATACTACTTAAAATTATGACCAGACCAGTTTGAACAAACTATGAGTGATCTAGTTGCAGTGCATCCTTGCCAACAATTGATGCTGTGATTGTTTTCTCATTTTAGCCATTCTGATAAGTGTGTAATATTAATATGTGATTTTAAGTTGTATTTCCACAATGGCTAATGAAGATTATCACAGGTTCATGTACTTATTTTCCATCTGTACAACCTCTTTAGTGACATGTGTCTTTGTGTTTTACCCATTTTCTAATTGAGTTGTTTTCTTATTTAATTTTTTTTCTGTTCAGATTTGTGAGGTATGCATGTATGGTCTAGGCACAGGTCCATTGTTGGATATGTGTTTAGCAAATACTTTATCTCCGTCTATAAACTTGTATTTTCATCCTGTTAACATGGTTTTTTGCAAAGTAAAAATATTAACCTTGATGAGCTCCAGTTTTTTTTTTGTTTTTTTTTTTTTTTAATTTTATGGGTTGTGGTTTTGGTGTCAGATATAAAAAGTCTTTACAAAGTTGTGAAGCCCTAATATTCTTACATATTTTTAATAAAATTAAATTATGTTTTAACATTTAAGTTTGTGATCTATTTTGAGTTATTTTTTTATTTAAAATATAATGTTTAAGTCAAAATTCTATCTTTTTATCCAATAGCTGTACTAATGCTCCATCACCATTTGCTGAAAAGAGTATCCTTCCTCCCTCAAATTGCCTTTATGCCTTTGTCAAAACTTAGTTTGGACATATTTGTGTGGGTCTACTACTAGGTTTTTATTCTGTTTCATTGATTTTTTTTTTCTATTCCTCCACCAACACTACGCTGGTGTGACTCCTGATTCTATACTATTCCTTATTTTTTGGCAGAGTAAATCATCCCAATTTTTTCTTCTTTTAAAATATTTGTATAGCCCAGGTGACAGAGCAAGACTGTCACTAATGTAGAGATTATGCCTTTTGATATTAAATTTTATAATCAACTTGTCTCTGTCTATGAAAAAACCTTACTGGGAGTTTGATAAGGATTGCCTTAAACATCTGGATTAATTTGAATATAATTAACATCTCTACTATGTTGAGCATAGTTTTTCTTTGATTTCTCGCCTCAGATTTTGTATTTTTAATATACAGATTCATATATTTTGTGAAGATTATATCTAGCTATATAATTTACTTTGGAACAATTGCAAATTATATTGTGTTTTTAATTTTGGTTTGTACAAGTTCATTGTAGTACACAGAAATTCAATTGAATTTTTTGTGTTGATCCTGTATTCTGCCACTTTGCCCAATTCACTAATCAATTCTAAGAGTTTTTCAAGATAATTTAGGATTTTCTATGGTTATTATGCATCATCTATGAACAGAGATAATTTTATTTATTCCTTTCAAGTTACTGTGCCTTTTATTCTTCTTTCTTGCCTTATTGCACTGGCTATATTGAGTAAAATCATTTAGAGTTGATATCCTTGTTTTGTTCCTGAAATTTAGAGTGATAGAGTCTAGATACAGACTACTAGGACAATTGGGTTTTTCTACAAAAACAAAATGAGAAATATCTCATTCATCACCTGTACAAACACAAAAATACCAGTTTTAGATGAACCTAGAGTTTTAATATGAAGAGGGACATACGCCAATTTTAAAAGAAAACACAAAGAGATAATTTTATGACCTTAAGATAGCAGACTTTTTTCATTCTATTAAAATATACATAACATAAAATTTACTATATTAATCATTTTTAAGTATATATTTTAGAGGTGTCATATAAATTAACATTATTGTGCAACCAAATCTCAAGAACCATTTTCATCTTGCAACACGGAAATTCTAGGCCCACTAATTAACAACTCCCCATTTTCCCCTGTCCTATCCCCTGGAAACCACCATTCACATTTCTCTGTCTCTGAATTTGACTATAGGTACCTCATATAAGGCAAATCATGCAACAATGGCTTTTTAAAATACTATACAAACCACAGGAGAAAAAAGATATGTAAAATGAATGCACCAGAAAAACTGTAAACTTCAAAAATACCATAACATAATAGCAAATTAAGCCATTAACTTAAGACAAGTTTAATATATAAAAGAAACATAGGATTACTCTCCCCAAAATATATAAGAATTCCTCTGAATCAAATAACTGAAAGAACAACCTAATAGAAAAGTGGGAAGATTCGCAGAAAACATGAACAGCCAATGCACGTTTGGAACAATATTAGTTCTATTTCATAAATATTAGCATTAAAATCACAGTGTAATATCATTTCACATCTACTAGTTGACAGGATTCAAACACTGAAAATATCTTGCTGAAGATTTGGAGTAAAGGCATTTCTTTTTTTTCTTTTTTTTCTTTTTTTTCATTATACTTCAAGTTCTAGGGCACATGTGCACAACGTGCAGGTTTGTTACATATGTATACATGTGCCGTGTTGGTTTGCTCCAGGTGGGAATTGAACAATGAGAACACTTGAACACAGGGCTGGGAACATCACACACCGGGGCATTTCTTATCCATTGCTGGTGGAATTGTAAATCAGATCAGTCACTTTGAAAAACAGCTGTATTTACCTATTAAAGTCAACTAGAACCCTGTAATTTTATTCTTCTGTATATTCTCTAGAAAAACCCTTGCCTATGTGTTTCACATGGCATATATTAAGATTATCTAAACAACATTTTTTTTGTAAATCATGAATGTACCTCAACAATATAATGCATAAAATATTTGCAGATATTATTGGCATATTATATATGATATATCTCAAAAACAATTTCAGTAGGATTTCTAAAAGTACATCATGGAATAATGTACAGTCTCATTCAATTTATATAAATGTCATTAATTCATGAAAACAAAAGTGTTAATTTTAGGAATACATATATTAGGTAAAATTTTAGAAAAATGTATAGTGATAAACTCTGGATAGATTTAGCTATAAGGAAGAAGGGAGCAGGGTATGTTTTGAGAGGGACTCCTTGGGTGATAGTAAGTAAAATATAAATATTGTGTATTTTTATTTTATTTTTATTTATTTATTTATTTTTTTGAGGCGGAGTTTCACTCTTGTTGCCCAGGCTGGAGTGCAATGGCACGATCTCGGCTCACCGCAACCTCTGCCTCCCCCCAGGTTCAAGCAATTCTCCTGCCTCGGCCTCCCTAGTAGCTGGGATTATAGGCATGTGCCACCAGGCCCAGCTAATTTTGTATTTTTAGTAGAGACGGGGTTTCTCCATGTTGGTCAGGCTGGTCTCGAACTCCCGACCTCAGGTGATCCACCCACCTCGGCCTCCCAAAGTGCCCGGATTACAGGCGTGAGCCACTGCGCCCAGCCTATATTGTGTATTTTTAGATGAACGACTGCCTTATTATTATTTCATGCATTCATTTTTGCATTCACCGTCACTCTTGTTTTATAGATAATACATTAAAATACTAAGATAAATCATGAATATAGTCTAAACATTTAAAATAAAATGTTAAATTTAGCATGGACCACTTTCATTTTCAAACAACATCTTTTATTACAGTAACATAGGTAAGACAATGAAATAATTTTATTGCTTATTCACATAATGTGCACTGTTTCATAGAATTTAAGTATATGTACTCCATGAAGATGAAGATTTGTTCATTTCATTCATTATCATAGTTGCTATCTGGAAGAGTCCCTCTAGTAGAGTAAATGCTTTATTTCTTTTTGTATGATAGAGTCTCGTACTAAGTGCTTCTAATGAAATAAATGAATGAAAAATATAGTGGTGGACTATGTTATACCTGCATTCAGCTATTTAGAATTTAATAAATACATCAAAAAACACACATTTGCTCATATTTCTCAAGAGTAGTTGCCAGCATTTATACATCTTTGCTTTCCCTACTAAATTCTCAACGTATTAGTGATTAGATGAGAAGGTTTCAACAAATAGAATGACTTCTAATAAAATATATTGAATCCAACATGAAAGGATTATATATTTATGCACCAAGTGTATTTCCAGAATATTTATTTTAATAAGATTGGAAATATAAACAATATTTTTAATGTTTCAGAAATCCATGTTTATATGTGGAGATTGCCTTAAAATGAATGTAAGTTTTATGAAAACTAATTGGTTTCATTCCTGAATGTTACATTATATTAGAAAAGGTATAACCAAAGTGATTTATAACATTAATTTTTGCTACACAAGGCAATGTAAGTACTTTCTTTAAAAAATTATATGTTATACATTCTAATGAGAAACAGTTCATTGTATAATTTTAATTTTTTATTTGATGAGTAAAGGTGTGTAATGATTCAAAGGGAAATCTTAAATTTTTAAAGAGTGAAAAATTCACCTATCATTATACTCAGTGCAATTATTTGACTTATTAAGTTTCACCAATCTTCTTTTCCATTTGCTTTCCGTAAGTTCTTGAATGACGTCGTACTCCAATATAGGAAATAGCATTGTCAACTTTACCCAGGGTGCCATCTAATGGCAGTGTTGTCTCAAATTAAACCAATTTAAATATGCTACTTTGCATAACTATTTTTAACTTAAAAAAAGTAAATCAAACATTACATATTATTTTGCCTTTTCTTAATTCTATTAAGAGGGAGATGAAGTGAAGCAATTATATTAAGAATAAGAAGAAAAAATTCAAAACAAAGGCAAAGCACAATGTATAGGAGGACATTGCAAAGCTATGGATTCATGTGACAGTGCAGAAGGAAGCCTATTTATGTGTGCGTGAACTGTGAATAAAAATTTCAAGTTGAGAAGCATAGAAGCAGAGTTAATGATATACAAGCATTTGGCATAATAATTAGAGAGGAAACAAGGTAGAGAAAACAAATATTCCACTAAAACTCTTACAGTCTTGATTATTATTTAGCCTTTATCATTAATTAGTTGTAAAACCTTGGGGAGATACCCAACCTGGCTCATCTGTGCCCTTATGTGTACAATGACAATAATGATATTTCTTTCTAACCCATACTGATCATATTATAATGAGAGAAAAAAAGGAAAACACTTTACATAACTTAATGTTATATAAATGTAAGAGATTACTGTGAGATAAAATCAGTTTATAAGGGAAGTATTATGGAACATAATCAGTCTTTTATGCAAGAGACTAGAAAATTTGTATATATGGCAAGCCACAGTGAACTCTCTTTTAACAACAGGCATGTATTTGGTTTTGGATACCTTTTTTGCATTGCATTTCTTAGTGTATATATTTGTTTACCTAGCTTGATGATTATTATGAAATTATAAATACTGATGAGAAGCACTATTAATTCTCATATATTTTAATTTAATATTATTTTAGGAGATATAAAACTAAACTTAGATTTGGCAGCATAATCTGTAATAATATCTCCAACGGGCAAATTTTGCTTTCTCTCTTCTCTCTGTTTTATTTCCAAGTAGAGTTGTATGACAAATTTAAAAAAAAAAAAAAGTGCAATATGCCAATTATTTGTAGACATGACTCAGCATGGTTTGTTTTTAACACTTTTGAATGGAAACGGCTGTGTATCATATAATGCAAGTAATTTCAATACATATATTTCCTCTGGGCTATCATGTATCCCTTTAAATTAGAGTTGGTTCAGAGCTTTTCTGAGACAGTCATTGCTTAAGACCAATCAAGAACACCTTCACCGTCCACCATTTAAAATGTTGCTATAACTCAAGAGATCCTCATTTTGTCAAAATCTTATGTATGACTCCTCCAAGTATTGATTCATAAAACCTGTCTCCTATCTCCCTGGATTTACAAGGATCTGCCTAACTGCCTGAAGACACAAGTAGAGAGGAATCTCTTCTTTACTAACACTTACTACTACTTTGATGATAATTTAACTGAATTTTAAGTAAACTTGTGGGCACTTGATTTATTATTTAGTTTTTTTTTTAAATAATTCTAGGTTTTATTTAAAAAGGAGTTGAACATAAGGAATTATCTTCTGAGCATAATAAAATATTTAACAGATATATACAAATGTTAGTGTTCTAAGTTTGAAAAGGATTACCCAAATCTATATGTCTAATTACCTGAACCAATTCTAAGAAAAGGTAAGCTTATGATAAGGAAAAACAGAAAATTAAGAACAATTGACAAATTGTTTATTGTCAATTTGTCAACAAATTGTCAACAAACTTGTCAACAAATTGTTCTTTGTCAATCTGTTAAATCCTATCCTGATTTTCCAGCATAATAATTATTTTAATGATCATGAAGATGTTGTGGTGAAGAGTCTAGCTTTTACAGATTTTCTAAAATATAACTTTAAGAAAACACTATATAGCCCCACTCTTAATCAATTACATAATATGTTTGTAGTTAATAAGATATTAATTTAAAATTCCAAAGAAGTCTGATTGCAAAGGAAAGTATACATTTATGCATAGTACACAGTAGTAATAAAGTATTTACTTATGTACACGATAGTAAAAAAAAGTTAAGGTATGATTTTTCATTATATAAAAAGTTGTTTTCAATAACATAGAAACATTTTTTCAAGGTTGAGAGCAATAACAAAAGGTAGCCAGCATATAGATATTTATCAATATAATCAAAAAGTATGTGAGAAAGGAAATTACCATTCAGGAATTCCTATAGATACATGTGTGTGTAAGGACAATTTCCAAGAACAACAACAACATCAACAACAACAAAGAGTCCAATGGAGAGGCAGAGGCAGCAATATCGTTTACAAGTGAGGAAATACTATCTGACATGCAGATAATTAATGAATGGATTGCAGATGAGGCACCATTACATAAGGCAGCTAAAATACAACATTCATCACACATAAACTCTGAACACTCTATTCACTCTATTTTTATGATGTTAGGTACCAAAAAGGCCACTCTTTATGATGATTCATACAACCTTCTACAATGATAGTGATATAATCGCTCAAGAATCCACCATTCTTTTCACTAAGGAATCACAAAGAAGAAATGACGCTGAGAAATCATCTGTTCCCTCTCCCTCACCACCGAACAAGACCACACATAAGCAATTCCAGACATGAATATTTGGTTCTAAAACTGGAAGTTGAAAATGATAAATATTACCAATCTCATCTGACATTTGGAGTAGAAGCATTTTTTTCTCTTACCCTTTCCCAAGTTACAACGGCATAAAAAATTATCATACACGTGAAAGTGGAGTGGAATGTAGATAGTTTAAAATGTAATTTGAAAATGAAAAAGTAAAATTTTTCACTTAACTTACATCAAATTATTCTTAGGATAAAAAATGTTATCAATATCTACAGGGTACAATAAGCCAGGTATTACTTGGGAAAAAAGGAGGAGAGTAACATAGAATAATGATTATATCTCCCTTTCCAATTGTTCCTCAAAACTATAATCGGTATTTGAAAGCTAAGAAATAAGCCAAATAATGAATAATTGAAAATTTCTACGAATTAAAATTAACATGCAATTTTCCTGAAAGAATAGGACATAGTTGAAAAATTATTTGTCTGAGTCAGGAGGTTTAAAATATTGTGGTAGCTATTCTACAGATTTACATGATTAGCATTGGATGTATCAGTTCAGTTTGGTGGAACAGCCTTTTTTCTAAAATACATGCAATGCACTGAGTATTATTTAAGATGAAATCCTAATATGATTTGCAGATATATCAGTAATTTAGACAGGATTATCAAAATTCCACTGAAATAATCAGGAAGAGATAAATCTGTGAACTTTTGACTTATTCAAGTTTTTGAGTTGATAGAATAAATATTAAACATCTTAGTTTGAGTTTTGAACCAGAATGTATCAGCTAGTCAATAATAAAAATATCATCTTTAATACTTATAAATTTTAAGTTGAAAGATGTATTTTAATGTGAGAAACAAACTGTATTTGGTTACTGCCTATTGTCCAAAAAATCTAGAATGCCCTACTGAAGTGAAACTTAATAATGCAGAGTAAATCCACTTGTTCAGGTAATTGACTCCTATTAGTCATGATGAAGAGGTAGGAGAAGAAATAGTAAATTTCCTCCAATAAGTTCCTTTAGAAGACAATTTGCACTCAATTGAGAACACTGGATGAATGTCTATTGTTGGCCAATCTAATAAGTAGCTTGCTCAGTGACAGGAATAAATGGTAGAATGAAGGCCAATAGTGTTTCCCTACCTCATGTAAAGAAAAGACATGAAGAGGAAGCAGTCCTTTCAATTTAACGTAAAGACTATATGAATTCAACTTACTCTATCAAATATAATGAGTGTATCATTGCAAGACAATGTACAAAAGACTGATGTAAAAAATATTCAAAATATCAAATAATTGTGCTTTTTTGAAGTTTTGGAAAATAATTGCTAAATAATTCAAAAATAGGAATTTAAAAGATTCAAATATGTAGATAAAAATATGTTAAAGAAGAAAATGTGGATATGATGGGGGTGGAAAGATGGGAAAAAAGAATATGTTAATTTATGGCTTTAGGCCCTAATTTGTAGTTGTGATAATGTTTATACTATAGTAATACTATGAAAATTAAATAGGCTGGGCGCGGTGGCTCAATCCTGTAATCCTAGCACTTTGGGAGGCCGAGACGGGCGGATCACGAGGTCAGGAGATCGAGACCATCCTGGCTAATACGGTGAAACCCCGTCTCCACTAAAAAATACAAAAAACTAGCCAGGCGACGAGGCGGGCGCCTGTAGTCCCAGCTACTTGGGAGGCTGAGGCAGGAGAATGGTGTAAACCCGGGAGGCAGAGCTTGCAGTGAGCTGAGATCCGGCCACTGCACTCCAGCCTGGGCGACAGAGCCAGACTCCGTCTCAGAAAAAAACAAAAAAAAGAAAGAAAGAAAATTAAATAAAATGATTTTCTCCTTTGGCCAAGATGGGGAATAGTTATGTGATTTGTATTTCTGCCTAAACTAACTAAACTTTTTTAGAAAAAAAAGTTACATACTTTATTATATATCTATAATATATAATATAATATATAATATCTATAATATATAATACAACTCAATGAACATCAGAAAATGAGAAACTATGATTCCTAAGAAATGGTAGGAAAATGAAGTGAGCTTTACCATGGCCCAAACTCACTGCATAGATACAGTATTCAAGATATGGGGTAAGGAATGATGAAACAGGCAGAGCCTAAAAGCACCTTTGAATTAAGGGGATGAAACTTAATGTCCAAGGGGGAAAAATGATTATAGTTTGCAGTCAAAGTACCCAAGTGAGAGAACTATGGACATTTGTAGAAGGTTCTTCCTGAGTCTGGAACAGGGCAGGCATGTGGAAAAACTGCCTAATATCAGGTAAATAATTACAAAAAAGAACTAGAGAGGATAATCTCCAAAGATCATAGAAATTGTGTTATATTTTAGACCAATGTACAAAACCTCATCATGAACAGGGCTTCGAGTGGAGTACTAAAGTGTTTTGCCTTGGTGAGGGGAGCATAAAATTCAACAAAAATTAAGCAATTTCTAGTCCTGTTTATCAAAGATCAAACTGCTTCAAATTTATTTAACTGTATTTCACAAGGAAACAAAAATATTTATAGGAGGAGAAAAATATTTCATTTCAAACTAAGTAAAATCACAATGTTTGGCCTTCAAAATTTAATGGCATAAAAAAATCAGATAAAAAAGACCCAAAGTGATGAGATAAAGCAATCAATAAAACCCAATCTAGAAATGACATATATGATACAATAATAGGCAATGATATTGAAAGAGGTGTCATAATTCAATGTCCTTTGTTTGTGAAACTAGTAAAACTATTTAATACATAATTAACAATGTGGATGATAGAAAAAAAATGTCCAAATCAAACTGCTAGGGATAAAATTACAATGTTTTACATGAAATCTAACCGAATGAAATCAAGACAGATTAGACATTGCAGAAGACAAGATTGGTGAAATTGAAGACATATGAATACACATTATCTATAACAAAATAAACAAACTAACAAAATAAACAAACAAAAAAGACTAAAAAACCCCACATAAATAAGGAGTTGTGTCATAGTTTAAAATAGTATAATATAGGTGTAGTTGGATCACCAAAGGTAATGGATTAGAAAAAATAAAAGCTAAAATTGAAAAAGTAATGGCTAAGACATTTTACAATTTTATAAACATTCCAAGCCCACAGGCCACAGAAGCACAAAGATTCCTACATGCAAAATATATGGAAAAAAATTACATATAGGTATATGATAAACTAAGCCTAAAAAATAGGGATAAAGAGAAAATCTTCAAAACGGGAAGAGGAAAAAGATGTATTGTATACAGAGGAAAAAACCTGATTACGACAGCAGAACTTTTTTTAAGCAAATGGGAAAAAGAATGCAAATTCTCTCAACTTCTGATAGAAAACATGAATGTTAAACTAAAATTCTGCATTCAGTAAAAACATCCTATGAAAGTGAAGGTAAGATTAATACATGTCTAGTTTTACAAAAGCTGAAAACAGCTATCAGCTGACTTGCATTTGAAGAAAGAACATAGTTCAATCAGGAGAGAAGTAATGTCAGAGGGAATATGAAACCATACAAAGGAATATAGAACACAAGAAATGGCAGCTGGTAATCACTTAGAAGTTCAGAGGATCCCAGAAATGAATGCAGACTGTGCTAAGACAATCTAACTTTATTAAAAATATATGAAATAACAGAGTAAAAGAATTTGTGGAAATAAATTGATTTAAGTCACTTTGGAAATGAGTGGAATTTGTAAGATTAAAGGCAAAATAACTCCACATAAACACTATACTCTAGTTGATAAAGTTGTTTACTACAGGACTACGGGTTAACAGTTTGCTTATTGTTATTCATATATTCTGAAATTGAACAACTATGTAAATGAATGGCAAGGGCTAGGCACCAGTTTGTATTTTGGAGTAGAAATTTACAGATAAACTAGCAAAAGAGGCTAGAACAATCCATGTGGTAGTAGATTAGAATTGCAAACATTACTATGAACTTAGGTTTAGCTTAACAAAGACATAAATGTTAAATATATAAATATTTATAGGTGTGTGTCTCCACAGGTTAGTAAACATATGCACATGTCCTTTTCTTGTCAGCTGGGAGGGCCCAGAAACAATTTTTTTCCTAGTAGCAATGAGCAAACCTAGCATCCATATCTTAGGTTCTAGTATCAATTTTTTGTAATGAAAGGAGCAAGGGTCCCTAGGAGAAATGGCCATTTCTAGGGATCAGGAAGGATATACATCAGATGAACCTGGAGAAGCATATTGTAGTGATCAAGGTCAATATCCATAGGGATAAATCATGTAAGATAGTATATACCTTTGATAGGATGAGATAAAAATGGCATTTTACCTCTGTGGTCTTCCTCTCAAAAACCCAGATTAGAGATAAGAAAACCATCAAAGAAATTTCTAAACAGGACATTCATCAAAATACTTGACTAATAATCAATTAAATGACCAATGAAAATGTCCAAAACACTGGATGGACACTGGATGGATAGAATAGAAACTGATAATAGCCGAGAGAGAGAGAGAGAGAACAATTTTGCAGTATTTCTGTATGTAAAAATGGGTTCTAAAATAAAGTTTTAAATGTGAAATAATATACTATTTATGGTAACAAAAATATTTTGTATTGAGGGATGAAAATGACAAAATATGGGCAAATATATGTGGACTGCAAACTAGAAAACATTGGTAAGAAATATTGAAGCAGATCTAAATAAATGGAGAGATATTCCATCTCCATCTATGTCATGACTTAATAATGTTAAGATATTAAAATTGCCTAAAGTTAATCTATAAATTTAATGTATTTCTATGCAAAATTCAAATAGCATTTTTTTTTCAGAAATTGACAAGATGAATGCAAAATTCATGGAGAAGTTCAAAGGAGTTAAAATAGACAAACTGATTTTGAAAAATGATAAAGATAGAGGAATTATAATACCTGACTTTTAGACTTATTATTAATTTACTCTAACAAAGAGATTGTGCTACTGGAATAAAGATAGACAAATGTGTTAATATAATAAAAAAGGAGTCTACATCTGACATTGAATTTTAACAAAGATGAAAAGGCAATTCAGTGGTCAAAAGTTGTCTTTTCAAAAAATCATGCTGGAATTATTGGATATTCTAATGCAAAAAAAGTGAATCAGTGAATCTATATTTATTGCCACATATAAAAATTAATTCACAAAGGTTCATGGAGCCTCATGTAGAGGCTAAAAAAATAACAATTTCTGAAAAAACTATAGATGAAAAATTATTTGCCATCTTAAACTAGGCAAAAACTTGCAAATACAACATTAAAGCATGATTCTAATAGAATCAAAATATTGACAAACTGAACTTCATAAATACAGAGAAATTATTTATTTCAAAAACACAGTCAAGAAAAACTTTTAAAAAGTCAAATAATGCACGAAAAATATTTGTAAATCATATATCTGATGAATATATTTTCATATGTAAATTACTCTCAAACTCAATGAAAGAAAGCAAACAAACTATTGCCAAAATTTGCAAAATAATTGAATAGGCACTTCAATATACAAAAAAAAAAAAAAAAGCATATAGGATATAAGCATATGAAGCTCAACATCTTTATTCTTTAGGTAAACGCAAATTCAAACCATAATGAGACAACACTACACACTTATGAGAATAGCTACAATCCTAAAAAATCTTTTTATATCAAATGTAGGTGGGTATATAAAATGGTACAATCACTTTAGAAATCAGTTTGGCATTTTCTTAAAAACTGGAACACAACTCAAAAATATAATTTGGCAAATTATATATCCTTGCTAAGATGTGTACACAAATGTTCATACCAGCTTTATTTGGAATAGCATTTTAAAAAAAACAAAACAACCAAATATCCATGAACAGATGAATGCATCAAAATTGTATATGTCCATAAATGAAATAGTACTCTGCATTTTAAAAAAGGAATTGTTGCTGCACTCAACAAGAGAGATGGATGTCAAGATATTTATGTTGAGTGGAAGAGGTAAGACAAAAATAATGCCCATAAGAGTCCACTTATATAAAATCCTAGAAATGCAAACTAATATATAGTGAAAGAAAGAAAATCAGTGATTTCCTGAGGACTTGGGGGATCAAGTGTAGAGGGGCAAAAAGGAAAAAAAAAAAGCTCATCATATTGATAATAATTATGGTTTCAAGGTTCTCTCTATATATGGAAACTTATGAAATTGTACACTTTAATAATGGGTCATTTAGGTACATTCATTATACCTCAATAAAGCTGTTAAAATGAAATGACATTGTCCTATTTGTTTCACATATAATAACTGACTAGCTGTACATATTTTAATAACCACTGTGAATTCACTTCATCATAATAAACTACTTACATTTATAATATGCTTTGCAATTTAATAATCATTTTCAGTAAAATTATTTTATTAATGCCAACAAAATCCCTACGAGTTTGATATTATCTTGATTTTAAGTTGGAAAATCTGGCTTGGAGAGTTTCAATTATTTATTTGAGATTAGAGCAGCTAAGAATTTGCAGTAATCCCCTACCTCTAGCTGACAGGTAAGCACCCTGTTCACTAGATCATACTTGCCTTACTCTTTACTGTAGTGTGTTATCTGAAGTCCACTGTGTGCAAATTCTCTTTGAATGTTTATGGCATTCTCTATGTTCGTTGGTTTATATCATCGACTATATCATATTTCATTTTTATACACTTCATTTTTATCCAGAGCTCTGAGCACATGCCTTTTACAAAAGGAATGCATAATGAATGCTGTGGTTGAATTAGATTTATACATTTATTTTTGTAAATCTTCTGCAATCTCTGCAAACTACTGTGTGTCACAAGACCTTCACTTAAAAAATAAGCATGGAATTTCAAATCCATTAGACTTAATGATCTCGAATATCAGGGAGTTCAAAGGAATGAATAAGCAAGGGATTAAGTTCTCCTCTCCCAGCTTTCCCCTCCCCATATGTTTAATTAGTTTACAAAACATATAATCACTGGGAATAAATACATACAATGTCTTCCCAATGTTTATCCGTTATCTATTTTTTAAATTATTATAAAGTTCCTCCATCTGTATTTTATCAGGGACAGTATCTCTATACAATGACTTATAAAATATTTTAATGTGCTTACCAACATTGTGATGATCTATAAATAAGGGTAGTCTAGGACATTTGAAGTATTCATCTTGAGTATATCTCATGCAGACAAAAATTAATCCAATGTCACTAATTAGAGATTTTGAGGTTTCATGGACATCCTACCAGATTTTAGACATGTAAAAACAGAATTCTTTCACAGAATCCTTTTACAGTTTGTTATTAAAAACTAAGCTACTAATTATTAGTTTATAATGTGCTATAATATTCTTTTTTAGTGTAAGAAGATGTGGAGCCCTCAGACCCACATATGAAATTATTGGACATTTAGTAGACCTAATGGTTTTTAAAATATCTAGGGTAGGACTTAAAAATTGGAGGAAGGACTTATAAATGGACGAATCCCTTCAATGAAGTATAGTAGAACAGTTCCTAGATGAATATATTAAAAGCAAATAATAGAAAAAAGATATAATATTCCAATATTTATGATTTTAGTAACTTACATTTTTAGAATAATGTAAAAATGTAAAAACATGGTGAATTGTAGCTGCTGCCTACATATGAATAGAATAGTTTTTATAATTATAATATTAGGTGGCCCCTTTTTGAATCAATATGGTAATTTGTGAACATATGCATACACAGATATGTGATCAATATATTATACATACATAGTTTATATATTGAATATATTATAAATGCATGTAATCAAGCATAATTAAACTGATATATACTTTACAATTTTATGGAGAAATAATAGACTGAATATTTACTACATCTAATGATGTAGAAAGAAACATTTAAAATAGCTTACAAAAGAAGGAAAGTAAAAGAAAGTCTATGAAGATTGTTTGCCACCATATGTCAATAGAGAGACAGGGTTCCTATAACCCAAGGATAAAGAATGAAAACAAACCCATTCTGTGATGTATTACAGTGATAAAACTGATACACTGCAGTCTTTGTGAAAGCTTTAGGATTTTTCTTCAATTAAAAGCATATTTGAGCATACACCATAATTCACCATATGGATGAATCTGAATTCCATGAATGGAGAAAGATTTGCTATATAATACATTTCTGTATGTTTTTAAATTTTATACTTTTTTGTTAGGCTCTTTTTGAAGGAATTAGTTTTTTTAGGAAATTTATTTGAATAATAAAGGACTACAGATTATCAAGTTTAAACTTTTGATGGGACTGAACTTTGTTAGCATTCTTATGGTTAAACGTAATGGCATAAGAAGTAGCTGAACTGGCATTCAAGGCTTAAGTACAGTGAAAAAAATTTACAGATTTATGACTGATAAGAGATTTATTTCACTTCTTAATTTTTGAAAAATAGAGACTTTATGCTTCTCTATCATAAGCAGTATTAGAAGTGATATTAATTATGTTTTAGTTGAAATAAAAATGTCAGCTTTAAAATTTGCTATTATGACCAATTATGGCATTTTTGAATCACAATCCAAGATCCAAACAACAGAAGTATAAAAGTATAATCTCAGCAAAATTGTGGTGGTCTCTAGAATTTAATAAATAGGAAATTGCTGTTTAAAACATGTCAGAAATGTTGGCTGATTGACGCTGGGATTTAAAAGCTTTGCTCTAAATAACATGGCTAAATGTTGAAGACTGTAGTCTCAGGGATATGTTTTTTAATAGTCTTCTTGCACTAATTGTATCCAAAAGGTTAAATATAACCATGTACTACAGTTTGATTTAATTATAAGCTAATTTGATAAGGTTCATCAGGAAGACTATTCAAAGCATAAGCTATCTTTACATGGCAAGTAGTTAGCAGAGTTTATAAAATGTATTACAGTTATGCCCAGATTTGACTGACTCACAATAAAGTTAATTACATCTTATCCTTGTGAAACTGATGTTACTTGTTTTATTTTCAACATTTGAATTTTAAAGCATCTCATTTTGGGGAGGGGGTATCATTATACAATTGGAAGCCTTACTATGATAAGCTAAGTAGAAATATTGTTAAAAAGCACTTTTGAAGCTGTTTCAGGCTACTGATAGCTGTCATCATTCGGAAGTAATTGCAATATAAAATTAATTATGTTGTCATAGATGAACAGTGACTCCTCTCCCTTCAAAAGGCAGAAAAGAAAGAGAAATGTAGTTCATTTCTAAATGTGGCACCTCTTCAAACTGAAGGTGGAGCTCAAAATGAGCTTCAGGTTTTATAAGATTGAGAAACTGATTTCATTATATATTTTCCATCATGTGTCAATTTTCATTTTCTAATTTTTGCCATCTGTTTCCTCTTATAATTACGGCTTAAATAAATAAAAGAGTTGGGGTGGGCACAAAGTCATTCATCATGTGGCAGTTTACACTGGTGTCTACTCTAAGCTACCATCATAATATGATAACCTATGCAGATAATGATAATAATATGTTATGTTTTAATGCAGATAAAAGAAAATAAAACAAGAATAGTGTGTTCATAAAGTGGTTAAAGAACATTTTAATTACAACCCCTACCATCAGCTCCTAGTTGTGTTTGTGAGTAACTTTATAGTCTCAGACACTTTCGATTAAAATCACTTTATTCCATGATGCAAATAGAAAAGTCAAGGTGGATTTCTACTAAAATTATTCCAAAAAATGTAAAAGGAGGGACTCCTCCCTAGCTCATTTCATTAGGCCAGCATCATGCTGATACTAAAACCTGGCAGAAATAAAACAACAACAAAAACACAAGCTTCAGGCCAATGAACATCAATGCAAAAATTCTCAGTGAAATACTGCCCAACCGAATCCAGCAGCATATCAAAATCTTATCCACAATGATCAAGTCGGTTTCATTTCTGGGATGTAAGTTGGTTCAACATATGCAAATCAATAAATGTAATTCATCACATAAACAGAACTAAAGACAAAAACCACATGATTATCTCAATAGACAAAGAAATAGCTTTCAATAAAATCCAACATCTCTTCATGTTAAAAAGTCTCAATGAACTAAGTATTGAAGGAACATACCTTAAAATAATAAGAGCCATATATGACAAACACAGTCAATATCATACTGAATGGGCAACATTTGAAAGCATTCCCCTTGAAAATCAGCACAAGACAAGTATGCCTTCTCTCACCACTCCTATTCAACATACTATTGGAAGTTTTGGCCAAGGCAATCAGGCAAGAGAAAGAAATAAAGGATATTCAGATAGGAAGAAAGGAAGTAAAATTATCTTTGTTTGAAGATGATATGATCCTATATCTAGAAAACCCCATTGTCTCAGCCCCAAAGCTTCTTACACTGATGAGCAACTTCAGCAAAGTCTCAGGATACAAAATCAATGTGCAAGAATCACTAGCATTCCTATACACCAATAACAGTCATGCAGAGAGCCAAATCATGAATGAACTCCCATTCATAATTGCTACAAGGAGAATAAAATGCCTAGGAATACAGCTAACAAGGGAAGTGAAAAACCTCTTCAAGGAGAACTATAAATCACTGCTCAAGGAAATCAGAGAGGACACAAAGAAATAGAAAACATTGCATGCTCATGGATAGGAAGAATCAATAGCATGAAAATGGCCACTCTGCCCAAAGTAATTTATAGATTCAATGCTATTCCCATTAAACTACCATTGACTTTCTTCATAAAATTAAAAGAAAACAACTATTTTAAAATCCATATGGAACCAAAAAAGAGCTTATATAGCCAAGACAATCCTAAGCAAAAAGAACAAAGCTGGAGGTGTTATGCTACCTGACTTCAAAATATACTAGAAGTCTACAGTAACCAAAACAGCATGGTACTGGTACAAAAACAGCTAATGGGTGCTAGGCTTAATACTTAGGTGATGGGTTGATCTGTGCAGCAAATTATCACGGCACATGTTTACCTCTGTAACGAACCTGCACATCCTACATATGTACCCTGGAACTTAATATAAATTTGATGGAAAAAAAAATAAAATCAAGTTGGAAGAAAATTTGCTGATATTTTTCAAAAGGATGCTTTAAAATATAAGCTCCTTTGGCGATATCTCTCTAACGTGCTTTACTTCCAGACCTTCAAGCTTTTAGAGGTTGCCGTAACACAGGTAGATCAACCTATATTAGACTCTTTTACAGATGAAACATTTGTACAACATATTTAATAATGTAGATACTTTTAACTTTTTCATAATAATGTTGATGACTAAAACTATATTGATGAAAAATTAATGGCAAAACATAATTCAGTTTCTGGCTGATAAAATGAAACTTCCCAAACCTCGAAAATGGCTACTTGAAAAGTGAAGTTTTCAGTAATATATACTTACTCTTGATATAATCAAAGTTGCTTCCGTAATTCGGTTATTTTAAAATATCTTGAAACTTAATTCATTCAAACTTAATGTATTTCTTTCTCACCTAAGGGATCTCACTCCTCAGAGGAAATAAAAATTGATAAAAGAAATACCTAAATCAAGTTTTCTCTAATCGATAACGCTGAAATTGGAAAATAATAAAAGTAGTGCTCTAATTTTTATTATTGGCCTTCCTATAAATTTTAGAAATCACAATGGCTTATCTTAAAATATGAGTAAAAAATTAACAAAAAGATGAGTGAATATAATTCCCTTTTATACTGAAGTGAAACCTAGAAAGGACTTTAATTGCTTTGTAAATGAGTACAACGTGATTGCATCAGAAACAAAACTTTCTATCGAACATTTATACAGAAAATGTTTTATTTTCAATAAATCAAAATTCAATGCCCATTTGGTCTAAGACATTTTAAAGCATTATTCTGTGTCTTCCTTCAACTCTATGACTTATTTAAAAATATCTCACAAACTGGGACTAAATTCTAAGGGACTCAAAAAAATGGAGAACATTACCAAATAATTATGCTTATCTATTAATTTTCATTATTACTTCTTTGCTTTTTTTTTTAATCTGGAATAATTTAGCATTAGGCCTCTGAATATTCTGTTCTAATATAGTTTTGAGAGAGTTTACCCAAATTTGAATGTAATTCAAAAGCTGATTATCAACATTTCTTATTTTCAGTTTTTTAAGACATAGAAAACCTAAAATGAAACATTATTACCAGTTTTATTTGCCTATGAGCTAAAGTACTTTCAGTTCAAGATAAATAAATGAGACACTTTCTTTTAATGCATATTATTAGAGATAAGACAGTATATATTTCTGATTCAGGTAAATCTCATAGGATATGAATTATCCCAAATTTATTTTTAGATAAAATCTGATATTCTCAAGTTTCCTGCTTTCCAAGTAGCTCCAGATTAGCAGAACAAAAATGCTTTTATATTGGCCCACTTCAAATGTTCAAAGCTTCAAAATTGTTCTATGACAATAGCCCCAGAAATCTGCATATTTTTTGTCATCTTGTACACTTATCTCTTGACCATATCACTTTTCCCTCCCACATTTGACAACAAATTATTTTTGCGTTGTTCTAAGTTACTCCAAAAACATGTTCTTTTGAATATTTTATTTTTTGTGTTTGTATGAAGTATTCTTCCATTTCAGATAGTCACGTGTATGTCTTGCAATGCAGTTTTCAGAAAATACTCCCTGGGGAATTTGAGAAGCGCTTACTCCCACTCACTGTGTGGTCCTATGCTGCAGGCCAAACATAATTAAAATTATTGTAGTCATCTGAATACTAGACTCTATTCTAACAAATTAGCATTAAAATGCCAGAAAAAAAAAATGAGCCAAGCTGACACCACTAGACAAAAACCATTAGTAAGCTTTATTTCTGCCTTAGCAAGACCATTTCAATTCAGAACTCCCAACAGTTCATCAGAGTCTGTGGAGAATCAAAGACAGATTAGATGGAAGTAAAATATTTGAATTTTTTTCGTTTAATTCTTCTAGCTAATTTATGCACTTGTACCACTGGATAAGCTCACTATCCTGTGTCCTCAGTATCTTTATGGCACATATAATTTTTTGCTTTGCAATATCATACTACTTCTACTTTCACAGATTAATTCCATCATATGGCATTTTACTTCTGTAGTACTTTGACTTACCTACTCATTCGGCGTATTTTCAGTTCATACTACATGTGAGTTGTAGTACAAAATGCTAAGAATATATAACCATAAAAACATAACCCTGCATGGCAAGAAGCTCACAATCTAATAGGACAGAAGACGAAGAAGTAAATAGATAAGAGTACAATTCGATACTCAAATAACTAATTAAAAATCATGCAATATACTTGCTCTTCTCTTTATCTTTCCTCTCTTTAGTGCTTAACATAATTTTGACTTCTTAAACCTTTTCTCATGATTATGGACATCTTCTAGCTTAAAGAAAAAAAAATGAAGTAAAAATCACACAGGAACATCGACATACGGATTTTCATGGAATAATGAGATCCAAGTGAGATCTCCATCAACCCACGATTTCGAAAATCTAAAATAACATCAGCCCGTATTGTTTACTTATGTCCTCAACAGTGCTTTATGAATAGAACTTCTGACTAAGGGCAGATGTTGTCAATGTATAGTTCAATTCTGTTCATTCACCACTGGGCCATATTCTAACCTTCACTTCTTCCTCCACGTATAATCCTACTGAAAATAATAAGCTTCATTGAAAAGAATGTCAGCATTGGAACCAAATGAGCCTGGGTTTTAGTCTTTCCTTAAGAACTTGATTTAGGAAAATTATTAAAATTCCTTGAGAGCTTGTGTGATCATTTAGTTTATAATGGTAGTTCTCAACCAGGGGCAATGTAACATCTCAGGGATATTTGGTAATATCTACAGATATTTTTGATTATCACAACTGATTGGTTGCTACCAGTAGAGGATATGTATGCTGTTAAACATTCTATAATAAACATAGTAGCCTCCCATAAAGAATTTTCTGACTCCAGATGTCAATAGGGCCTCTGTTGAGAAAAATATGTGTATTAGTTTTCCAAAGCTGCTACAATAAAATACCATAGACTAGGTGGATTAAATAACAGAAATTTATATTTGCATAGTTCTGGAGGCTGAAAGTTGTATAATATATATTAATAAAATATAAAATTAGGTGTATGTTATTAAACCTTTAACATTAATACTTAAATTATTAAGTATAATTATATATTCAATATGTTAGTATATACTAAAAAGTCTCTCTCATCTCACAAACATTTTTTTCTGCTCAATTTTGATGATATATTCAGAATCTGACCGTAGATTTTCACTTCCATTGTCGTGATACTCATCTTTGCCACTATATTGGTTAGCTATTGTTAGTAAACCATCTGCCACAAAACCTCAACAACATATGACAACAAACATGTATTCTTGTAAATATGCTGTTTAGTTGTTGTGATTCTGCTGACTTGGCATAGGTGTTCAGGTAGGGCTCAGCTCAGCGGTTCTACATCATGTGTCCCTCATCCTTCTCCTGGGATCTTTGTGCTAATGGATGCATGCTATATTAATGGAGATTGTGGAAGCATAAAAGAACAAAGACGATACTGTAAGGCTTAGAATCAGAACTCACTGAGTCCCACTTCTAGAAGTGATAACACATACCTGGAGGGGAAGGAAGATTTTTGGCCAAACATTTAATCTATCCAAGCAGTGGGAGTAGAGTCATGACCTTGAAATTATTAACCTTGGGCTGGAGTACAGTGGCTCAATCTCGGCTCACTGCAACCTCCATTTCCTGGGTTCAAGTGATTCTATGTCTGAGCCTCCCAAGTTGCTGAGATTGGAATTACAGGTGTGTGCAACCACATCTGGCTAATTTTTGTATTCTTAGTGGAGATGGGGTTTTGCCATGTTGGCCAGGCTGGTCTCAAACTCCTTACCTCAGGTGATCCACCTACCTCGGCCTCTCAAAGTGCTGGAATTATGGATGTGAGCCACCGCACCTGGCCTGTATAGAAGAGTTCTTATCCAACTTTGACATAATTAATATGACTGGCAGGATTGGGTAAATCTATTTGGACCTCCTTTGGCCACAGACTCAATCCAATGTTTAGGAAAGGGTAAGGTCAGCCACAAAGTCCCAAATTAAAATATGTTGCCTAGGGAAAGGAACATTTCTCGTAGTACAAAGTAAAAAGATCCTTGGTCTTCCTTAGTAACCTTCTGAGTATATGAAAATGAGATGAAACCCCGTCTCTACTAAAAGTACAAAAAAATTAGCCGGGAGTAGTGGCGGGCGCCTGTAGTCCCAGCTACTCGGGAGGCTGAGGCAGGAGAATGGCGTGAACCCGGGAGGCAGAGCTTGCAGTGAGCCAGGATCGCGCCACTGCACTCCAGCCTGGGCGACTGAGCAAGACTCTGTCTCAAAAAAAAAAAAAGAAAATGAGATGAGCATAATTCAAATGTAGAAATATACTGATAAAAACATTAACAGTTCCCTATTTTCAAATTCATTTGGAAACAAAAAAGAGCTCAAATAGCCAAGACAATCCTAAGCAAAAAATAACAAAGCTGGAGTCATCACACTACCTGAGTTCAAAATATACTACAGGGCCACAGTAACAAAACAGCATGGTACTGGTACAGAAACAGACACATAGGCCATGGAACAGAATAGAGAGCCCAGAAATAAGATCATACACCTACAACTATCTGATCTTCAGCAAAACTGACAAATACAAGCATGGCGAAAAGATTCCCTATTCAATAAATGGTGCTGTGTTAACTTGCTAGCCATATGCAGGAGATTAAAGCTGACCTCTCTCCTTACACCATGTACAAAAATTAACTCAAGATGGATTAAAGCAAAACCTAAAGTAAAAAAACCCTGGGTTTCATGATTGCAACAAAATTGCAAAAAGCTATTACAACAAAAACAAAATTGACAAATGGGATCCAATCAAACTAAGGAGCTTCTGTGCAGCAAAAGAAATTATCAACAGAGTAAACAGCCTACACAGTGGAAGAAAATATGTGCAAACTATAAATCCTAAAAGGTCTAATATCCAGCATCTATAAGGAATTTAAACAAATTTACAATTAAAAAAACCATACAAAACTGGGCAAAGAACAAGAACAGACGCTTTTCTAAAGAGGACTTGTATGTGGCCAACAAGCATATGAAAACACGCTCAGCATCACTGATTATTCGAGAAGTGCAAATTAAAGCCACAATGAGATATCATCTCACACCAGTCAGAATGGCTATTAGTAAAAATCAAAAAACAAATGCTGGCCAGGTTGTGGAGAAAAACGAGCAATTATATACTGTTGGTTGGAGGGTAAATCAGTTCAACAATTGTAGAAGATGGTGAGACCATCCCTCAAAGACCTAAAGACAGAAATACTATTCAACTCAGCAATCCCATTACTAGGTATATACTGACAGGAATATAAATTGTTCTATTATAAAGAGACATGCCCACATACATTCATTACAACACTATTCACAATAGCAAAGACAAGGAAACAACCTAAATGCCTATCAATAATAGACTGGATAAATGAAATATGGTACATATACACTATAGAACACTATGAAACCCAAAACAGAACAAGATCGTGTCCTTTGTAGAGACATGGATGAAGCTGGAGGCCATTGTCTTTAGCAATCCAACACAGGAACAGAAAACCAAAAAACACATGTTCTCACTTATAAGTGGGAACTAAATGATGAAAACATGTGTACACATGTATACATAGAGGGAACAACACACACTGGGGCCTATCAGAGGGCAGAGGGTGGGAGGAAGGAGAGAATCAGGAAAAATAATGAATGGGTCCTGAGATTAATACCTCAGTGATGAAATAATCTGTACAATAAACACCTATGACACAAGTTTACCTGTGTAACAAACCTGCACATGCACCCTTGAACTTACAATAAAAGTGAAAATAAATCATAACATAATAATATTAAAGAAAATGTTAACAATTCCTTTGTTGTGTTCTCCCAACAATTCTATAAAAAAGAAGCTTATAATACACACACATATAGATGTGTATTTATAATAATATAGTTTCAATCATACATATATTAATGTATGATTTCTTTCATGTAATTTCTATATTAGAAAATAATACAATCAAGTATAAATACACATTTTGGTTTAACATATTTTTAAAAATGTATTCTTATTTTCTTCTGTATTAAAATAGTGCCTAGCATATTTACCTTTAAATTATTGTCACTTATTTTAAGTACTTATTAAACCTCAAGTGAAAAATAAAATAATATGCTTCTAGTGGTTGAAACTAGTTCTAGGAATATTTTCTAGAGATTTAAATAGCAACCTTCTGAAAGAAGAAAAGGATTGTTATATTATTGTTTCATATTCAAATGGCTTGTATGCCATTTTAGAGAGCACACTGCTGACAGTCTTAATTTTCAACTCATTATCAGTTTTACACAGCCCAGCGTGTCAGAGTCTCGTGACTATTTTATAAAGATGTGACTCTATTCTTAAGAAGAAATGATAATTATAAATTCTTACAATGTGAAGGGCCCCATAATAACTTTATCCCCCATGTAACATTAATAGAGTTGGTTTAATAAATCAGGTTGATTGCCCATAATAAATCTACAATCCTGGGTTGCATTACAGTTGCAGTCATATCTGCATGATGCAGTTTTACCCCTTGATGGCTGCCAGTTGCAAAGACATAAATAAAGATTAAGTAATGAGGAAGACTGAAGCGCATGCCAGTGCTTTACAATTGTAATTTTATTGCCTTTAAATCAGCACATTTTGGCATGGAAATTTTGTGTCAAGGAAAACTCAACTGTTTCCAAAATATAAAACTTATATTTATGATTATAGTTGCTTTTAGAGAGATAGTTTGCATTAAAAAGGTACAACATTACTCAGTTATAGTCATTATGAAAATTATTAGAAAACAAGCATTTTACTGAGTGTGGCATGGCTCCAGAAGCCGCTGAAGTACATGTTTTCTCTTCGCCAGCAGTGAGGTATCCCAAAGAGGATTTCAGTAAAGATGGTCTGAATCCATCTTAAGTCAGATTTGGGTTAGAATAGCTTATTAGCATTTATCTGTTATGTTCGCTCTGGAGAAAATACCACCTTCCGTTGCAACTCTCTCCTTCTCCCTTGGGCCTAGAAATGCTTAGCATTGTCAGGATGTATAGTTACCAATGGCCTCTCAAAATTCAAAAACATTTTTTCCCTGTCTTTACTGAAATAGATGAGAGGCTGGAAAACGCAGAGACATCCTACTTTGTTCTACTCTAAATTAAATAAAATGACAAACACACACACACACGTGCACACATACAGCAAGGCAGAAAAAGATTCTTTTTTTATGTCTACTACATTTCCACGAAAATGATGTTAACCAAGAAACATTTGACATGGATGATGTTACAAATACACTATGCTTCATACCCTCAGCCTCATTATTCTATAACTCATATAGTATTTATCTAGCACCAATTCAGTAATAGCTACGTCAATCTGATTGAGCCCCTGTCACTCTCAGTTGGTTCCTTTTAGATACTTGTTAGAGAAACAGGAGGGGATGCTGACATTTACAGTTCCTGTCTCATGACATTGCAATGCACAGACAGCATTGACTGTGAAATCAAAAAAGTTAGTATTAATAGTGCTTGAGGAATTATCAGTCCATCCACAGTGTAATACTCAAGAGCATATCAAAATATACTCCATAAAGTCATTCTTCTTCAAGAATGATTTTGATATTGAAATACTAGCATTCATTTATACTTGTTTTCTGGCTTTAACTCTGCTTTCTGATACCTAAAACAATCTTAGGTACACTTAGCTATGGAAGCCTGTCTAGGGAACCTCCCCGTTAGACGAGTTATACAATGGAAGAGATTTAATGAAAGGAAAAGAGGAGGGAGAATAATGGAAGAATAACAGAGATCCTTCAGCACCATCTGTGTGCCAGGCACTTTGTTAACTTCCTTTAAAAGCATCATCTCGGGCTGGGTGTGGTGACTCACACCTGTAATCCCAGCACTTTGGGAGGCCGAGGCAATGGATCACCTGAAGTCAGGAGTTCGAGACCAGCCCTGACCAACACAGTGAAATGCTGTCCCTACTTAAAATACAAAAAATTAGCCAGGCGTGGTGGCACATGCCTATAATCCTAGCTACTTGGGGGGCTGAGGCAGGAGAATGGTGGAAGCTTGGAAGTGGAAGTTACAGAGAGCCGAGATCACGCCATTGCACTCCAGACTGGGCAACAAGAGTGAAACTCTGTCTCAAAACAAAACAAAACAGGATCATCTCATTTCATAATCATTTCAAACCTGTAACAAAAATGTATCCTATTTTATTCATAAAGAAACCAAGAGAGTTCAATTAACTTAGTTTGAGTCATACCTGTTGTAAAAGTTAAATCTAAGTCAAATAAATTAGGTCAGATTCTAAAAACAGGTCTCTTAGGAAAAGGATAAGTACGAATTTTAATTGCCTTGAGAGTCATAGGAAACTTCCCTGATGTGGTTTGGCTGTGTCCCCACCCACAATCTCTGCTTGAATTGTAATCCCCATAATCCCCACGGGTCGAGGGAGAGACCAAGGGAAGGAAATTAACTCATGGGGGCAGTTTCACCCATGCTGTTCTCATGACAGTGAGTGACTCTCATGAGGTCTGATGGTTTTATAAGGGGCTTTCCCACTTCGCTCTGCTACTCTTCCCCCTACAGCCTTGTGAAGAAGGTACCTTGCTTCCTTCTGCCATGATTTTAAGTTACCTGAGGCCTCCCCTGCCGTTGACTGTGAGTCAATTAAACCTCCTTCCTTTATAAATTACCCTGTCCCTGGGAGTTCCTTACAGCAGCATGAGAATGGACTAATGCATTCCCCCAAAGATATCTGCCCCATCCCCATACAAAAAGAAAGAGAGCTCTGCTTTCTGGTCTTAGCCTAAAGTTCCACAGGCAGAACCTTTATAACGGATAAAAGCCAGAAGGAGTAAGAGACATGAGAACTCATACTTGATTTTTAAGGCAGATCTGTAGAATTAATGCATTTTGAGTTTTAAAAATATTCATTACATTTAATAGATTAACAAGTAAATTATATGATATATTATGGACGTAGCTTGAAACTATTGTGGGTATGTTCCACTCCCTAAGGAGCTAACAGTCTAGTTTGTTCTAAATAATATAAAACACTCTATCTTTAACAATACAGACCAGATATCCAACCATATGACATTTTTATTACTTTTCTATTGTTGCTGTAACAAACTATTATGAATGTAGTAAATTAAAGTAACACAAATTTATGATGTTACTGTCCGTATGCTGGAAGTCCAAAATCTCTCACTCACCTTCCGCCATGATTTTAAGTTTCCTGAGGTCTTAAAATCCCAGGAAGAAATAAAAAGCATTTTGACGGCCTGGCACGGTGGTTCAAGCCTGTAATCCCAGCACTTTGGGAGGCCAAGGCAGGCGGATCACCTAAGGTCAGGAGTTCAAGACCAGACTGGGCAAGATGATGAAACCCCGTCTCTACTAAAATTACAAAAATTAGCTGGGCATGGTGGCGGATGCCTGTAATCCCAGGTAGTCTTGATGGCCAAAGTCATTTCTTCCCATCTTTAGAAAACTACATGG
>NW_012102465.1:2248115-2251004 GCF_000951045.1 Mandrillus leucophaeus | reverse complement strand
TATAATCCTAGCTACTTGGGGGGCTGAGGCAGGAGAATGGTGGAAGCTTGGAAGTGGAAGTTACAGAGAGCCGAGATCACGCCATTGCACTCCAGACTGGGCAACAAGAGTGAAACTCTGTCTCAAAACAAAACAAAACAGGATCATCTCATTTCATAATCATTTCAAACCTGTAACAAAAATGTATCCTATTTTATTCATAAAGAAACCAAGAGAGTTCAATTAACTTAGTTTGAGTCATACCTGTTGTAAAAGTTAAATCTAAGTCAAATAAATTAGGTCAGATTCTAAAAACAGGTCTCTTAGGAAAAGGATAAGTACGAATTTTAATTGCCTTGAGAGTCATAGGAAACTTCCCTGATGTGGTTTGGCTGTGTCCCCACCCACAATCTCTGCTTGAATTGTAATCCCCATAATCCCCACGGGTCGAGGGAGAGACCAAGGGAAGGAAATTAACTCATGGGGGCAGTTTCACCCATGCTGTTCTCATGACAGTGAGTGACTCTCATGAGGTCTGATGGTTTTATAAGGGGCTTTCCCACTTCGCTCTGCTACTCTTCCCCCTACAGCCTTGTGAAGAAGGTACCTTGCTTCCTTCTGCCATGATTTTAAGTTACCTGAGGCCTCCCCTGCCGTTGACTGTGAGTCAATTAAACCTCCTTCCTTTATAAATTACCCTGTCCCTGGGAGTTCCTTACAGCAGCATGAGAATGGACTAATGCATTCCCCCAAAGATATCTGCCCCATCCCCATACAAAAAGAAAGAGAGCTCTGCTTTCTGGTCTTAGCCTAAAGTTCCACAGGCAGAACCTTTATAACGGATAAAAGCCAGAAGGAGTAAGAGACATGAGAACTCATACTTGATTTTTAAGGCAGATCTGTAGAATTAATGCATTTTGAGTTTTAAAAATATTCATTACATTTAATAGATTAACAAGTAAATTATATGATATATTATGGACGTAGCTTGAAACTATTGTGGGTATGTTCCACTCCCTAAGGAGCTAACAGTCTAGTTTGTTCTAAATAATATAAAACACTCTATCTTTAACAATACAGACCAGATATCCAACCATATGACATTTTTATTACTTTTCTATTGTTGCTGTAACAAACTATTATGAATGTAGTAAATTAAAGTAACACAAATTTATGATGTTACTGTCCGTATGCTGGAAGTCCAAAATCTCTCACTCACCTTCCGCCATGATTTTAAGTTTCCTGAGGTCTTAAAATCCCAGGAAGAAATAAAAAGCATTTTGACGGCCTGGCACGGTGGTTCAAGCCTGTAATCCCAGCACTTTGGGAGGCCAAGGCAGGCGGATCACCTAAGGTCAGGAGTTCAAGACCAGACTGGGCAAGATGATGAAACCCCGTCTCTACTAAAATTACAAAAATTAGCTGGGCATGGTGGCGGATGCCTGTAATCCCAGGTAGTCTTGATGGCCAAAGTCATTTCTTCCCATCTTTAGAAAACTACATGGGAACAAACAGATTGAGCAGGTCTGAAGCTACTGTGTGTGTGTGAATGAACACTCTTTTGCTTTATTCCAGAATGCTGTAGATCTATTTTGGATTGTATATTGTGTTTGTGTATTTATGCTTTGATTCATAGTAACTTCTTATGTTATGGAATTGATTTGCATTGAACACAAACTGTAAATACAAAGAAAGAAATGGAAAAAAAAAAAAAAAACCCCAGGAAGAAAGGACCCTTGGTAGGGCTTGTGCTTTACGGAGGTTCCAGATCTGTTTTTTTGACTTATTAAGGATCTAGAAGATGTTGCATTGCCTGGCTCATGTTCTGTCCTTCCAGTTTCAAAGAATATCACTTCAACTTCTGTTTCCTTTGACCTATGTCCTCTCTCTCTAGTTTTGACCCCTTTTGCCTTTCTCTTATAAGAACATTTGTGATAACATTGAGTCCATCTGGATAATGCAGGGTAGTTTCACCACATCAAGATATTGAGCTTTATCACATCCCCAAGCCCCTTTTGTCATGTAAGGAAACATATTTATAGAATCTGAAGATTAGGACAAGAACATCTTTGGGGCCCATTACTTTGTCTATCATGATTTCCAATGCTAAATAAATTAGGAGAGAAAAATCAGAAAATTCAAATAATGTGCATTCCTATAACTTCACATAATCCTACAATTTTCAAGTTATGTCTTATTCCTCCACGCATAAAAGCCTTTTAAATATACTGTCTGCAGCTTTCTGCATTTTGACCAAATTTGTTTCAGTTCTTCAAATACGCTTAAAGATAAAAAAATGATCTTTCCTGCCTCAAAGGTTTTGAAATAGCAATTCCTAGAGCTTGAAATATTCTTAGTCTTATCCGGTACTTCCTTTGTGTAACACATATCAAAAATTTAATTATAATTTTATTTGTGTAATTAGTTCAACATTGAGCTATACGATTGAAGCATAAACTCTGTGAGTGCAGAGATCATGTATACGCTGTATTAGAAAGTGAGCAAGAGCGTATTTGTTCAATAAATGAAGAACTCAATTAATAAAATAAACAATCAATAAAAATAAAACTCTTCTTCATTTAGTTATAAGAATGACAGGAATGCACTCAACTTTTTAAGAGATTATTTAAAATGTATTTCTCTTTTGCTACTATTAAAAGATAGTCTCTTCTTTTTTTTTTTTTAAAAAAAAGGAGACAGTGTAGAGGTTATAATAAGAAAATGCTGTGGCACACTCAGCAAACATGAATGATCTGCATGTCCCTAAGCAAAGACCTTCAGATTATCTCCGAAAAACCTCAGAAGGTGGTATTCATTACCTTGGTGGATTTGCCAGGCCCTGGGTCTTGCCCTGTGTTTTAGAAAATTGATTTTGTCAGCACGAGAGAAAAAATTCATCTCTTAGGAGTG
>NW_012102465.1:2245841-2246945 GCF_000951045.1 Mandrillus leucophaeus | reverse complement strand
AGCAGGATTATTTTAATTAAAGTGATATTAATATTCTGTGAGAAATTTGATAATTAGGAGTATTATTATAAAATGAAAAATCCACTGTAGTATACCTGTCTCTTATACACATCTAGATGTGTATAAGAGACAGCTCTAAAGAAGTGATGCTTCAGACAAAACAGAAATGATGAGAAGTTAGCATCCATGAAGCCTCAGGGCTCAGATAAGAGAACAACAAAAGCCCCAAATATAACAAATCTGGGAATTTTAAGTTGTTGGGAAGATTACTGAGCAAGAGAAATGAGTATAAGATACGAGATCTAAAAGGTAGGCAGGAAACATATCCCATCTGGCATCGCAGTTCACGGTGGTGTTTTTGATGTTTAATCTTGCTGTCCTGGAAGATCACCGGAAGCCATCAAACTAAAGACTGAAATTATCTAATATATATTTTAAAAGATAGCTTTGCCTGTTATCTAGAGAGTAGGTTGTGTGGAGGTAAGAGCTATACTATAAGTTCTGTTTGGAGGTTACTGTCACAGTGCAGATGACACAAGATGATGGCTAGGTTTATGCATGTTGTAGTAGAAGTGGTGAGAAGTGGTAAGGTTGGAAATATATTTTGGAGCTAGAATAGATAGGACCATTGGTGAGCTTGCTGTAGAGCCTGAGAGCAAGAGAGGAAATAGTAATAGTTTGGCAATAGTATCATTACAGCATTGTCTTCTTTATGCCCCCAAGTTGTGAGTACAGAGACAGGCTGACATCTGAAATACTGAACAATCTAATTTTCTAAAAATTGAACACTATGTGTGTTCACAGGCTTAATGTTTCATCAATTTGAGATAATCATTGTTTCCAAAAAAAGCTTTGCACTTTGGCATTTCCAGTTCTTTGTAATGCACTTCACTCTGCCTGGAATGATGTAGATGGCTCACCTCTGCCTCTCAAAACTTTCTTCATTTTTTAAGAATTAAAACAAATGCTAACTCTTAACAAAACTTTTCTGAATCCTGTAAAAGGATCGTTTTCTCTTTAGTAGATGTTTAGAAAAAGTAGAATAATTAGAAGTCCACAATTAGTTCAAAAGTAGACCTACCAATTATCATTTAAATTTGCTTT
>NW_012102465.1:2224831-2244751 GCF_000951045.1 Mandrillus leucophaeus | reverse complement strand
CCTGATGCCAATATATTAATTTACAATGAGATATATAAGTGTTGCAGATATTGGAATATTTAATTACACATAAACAGTTCATTTACTCCCTCAAAATGATCCAATATGGAAGGAAGATAATCCAAATTTTGCTCGGTTAGCACAGATTTAAGGTAAGAACAATTATTTAGTATTAATGAAATTGTTATGAATGAAAAATAGATATATACAACATTTCAAAGATTCTTTAGAAAAAGTATTGAACCCAACGTGATTGCAGATCTACTACATCAGAATATACTCTTGTTGGAGCTTGGATAGGCACTGCTAAGATTTGTTTTACAATTTTGCTTTCTTATACGTATTTGACCAAGTGATATTTCTCTATGTCCATTCTTATATATGTTGAAAAATTCCTCCACTAATATTTAATTCTTCTTTTTTAGACAGAATCTCGCTCTGTCACCCAGGCTGGAGTGCAGTGGTGCCATCTAGGCTCACTGCAAGCTCTGCCTCCAGGTTCATACCATTCTCCTGCCTCAGCCTCCTGAGTACCTGGGACTACAGGCGCCTCCCACCACGCCTACCTAATTTTTTGTATTTTTAGTAGAGACGGGGTTTCACCATGTTAGCCAGGATGGTCTCGATCTTCTGAGCTTGTGATCTGCCCTCCTTGGCCTCCCAAAGTCCTGGGATTACAGGCATGAGCCACCGTGCCTAGCCATTTAATTCCTTTTAAGTTTACTGATTATTTTGTTTTTTTAAGGTTATTTGCATAACCTTACTTTAAATAATGATGGGTTTTTTGGTGCGTGTTTGTGTTTTTTTTTTTTTTCTCTCTAAAGTTTATCTTATTTATGTCATCTCTAAATGCTTTAGGAAAGACTCCCTGAAAATTGCACATACTATCCTTACGACTACTCAATACTTGTGAATACACTAAAAATAATGTCTAGAGTACTGTAGGGATCCTCATTCTGAGATGATAATTTATCAAGAGAATCAGACAAATTATGTTTTAATTTTTTAAAAAATTCTGGAAAATAGACCAATTTGATAGGTATTTTATGACAACTACTATCATTTTCTAATAACCTGTGGACTTCATATGCAAATCTGCTCTAGATGTCATTTACACAGTGGAGAACAAGATAAACTCTTTTTTTTTTTTTTAATGAAGCTTGCATTCCACTGGAAAAAGGCAGAAAATAAAACTATTATATATGCTCACTTAGCAAAGGATTCTCTAAAGAAGTGATGCTTCAGACAAAACAGAAATGATGAGAAGTTAGCATCCATGAAGCCTCAGGGCTCAGATAAGAGAACAACAAAAGCCCCAAATATAACAAATCTGGGAATTTTAAGTTGTTGGGAAGATTACTGAGCAAGAGAAATGAGTATAAGATACGAGATCTAAAAGGTAGGCAGGAAACATATCCCATCTGGCATCGCAGTTCACGGTGGTGTTTTTGATGTTTAATCTTGCTGTCCTGGAAGATCACCGGAAGCCATCAAACTAAAGACTGAAATTATCTAATATATATTTTAAAAGATAGCTTTGCCTGTTATCTAGAGAGTAGGTTGTGTGGAGGTAAGAGCTATACTATAAGTTCTGTTTGGAGGTTACTGTCACAGTGCAGATGACACAAGATGATGGCTAGGTTTATGCATGTTGTAGTAGAAGTGGTGAGAAGTGGTAAGGTTGGAAATATATTTTGGAGCTAGAATAGATAGGACCATTGGTGAGCTTGCTGTAGAGCCTGAGAGCAAGAGAGGAAATAGTAATAGTTTGGCAATAGTATCATTACAGCATTGTCTTCTTTATGCCCCCAAGTTGTGAGTACAGAGACAGGCTGACATCTGAAATACTGAACAATCTAATTTTCTAAAAATTGAACACTATGTGTGTTCACAGGCTTAATGTTTCATCAATTTGAGATAATCATTGTTTCCAAAAAAAGCTTTGCACTTTGGCATTTCCAGTTCTTTGTAATGCACTTCACTCTGCCTGGAATGATGTAGATGGCTCACCTCTGCCTCTCAAAACTTTCTTCATTTTTTAAGAATTAAAACAAATGCTAACTCTTAACAAAACTTTTCTGAATCCTGTAAAAGGATCGTTTTCTCTTTAGTAGATGTTTAGAAAAAGTAGAATAATTAGAAGTCCACAATTAGTTCAAAAGTAGACCTACCAATTATCATTTAAATTTGCTTTATAGTGCATTTTAATTCATTATTTTAAATTATAAGATGAAATACAAAAATTTTCTTTTGTCATACTTTTGCTTTGTTTTTGTTTTTTAAGTCAGTTATAATTGAGTAGCCATCAGAAGAATTTGATCATCAGAGGCAGCCCACATCCAATTAACGAGTAGGAACAGGGTAGGGCACAGTAGGATAAGAATTCCTGGCCCACTTACCTGAATTTGAGACAACTTTGAAAGACTATCCCAGCTCCAGAACTTTCTGTGGGGTTGGCCGAGTCTTTTTGCAACTGTACCAGTGTTCAATTTCTCTGTCTGCCTCACTCAGTTTCCCATACTATTTTCCAGATTTTGTTATCAAGCATTTTCCAGGAAACCTCATGTACATGAATCTATGTTTCAGAATCTTCTCTAGGGCACATGATTTCAGAATCAAATCTGATGCAAATAATAGCAAAATTATTTAGGCAATACATTTATCACAAAATTAAAACATGCAGTTTCATGAACTTCACATAAAGTTTAATGAAAGTTAAGGAAAAAAAACTTTTTAAAATATTCATTCAGTAAAAATGGCTTTAGATGAGTGTTCTGATCAACTTTTTGTGCTTTTTAAAATATATAACAGTTTGCAAAAGTTATATATACATATTTTGTCTTATTCTCTTTTACATTAAGTTAGAAAAATCTAGCATTTATGTGGCATTATAAATGGTAGCAAGGAAACATAATAATATTGACATTCAGATAAAATAGAGATATTATTAAGTTTATGTTTAAGTAAACAAACAAAACTTAAAAATTATACACTTAATCTTAGTGAAAAAAATCACTAATTCAATTTTGGTTATTTACAGCTGTGAAGTGAAATGGTAAAGATATTTAAGATACTGAACATTTTCAGTTTACTATCTCAAGTGCTAAATTCACTTGAGCAAGACTACAGAAATAGTCTTGAGTCTCCTTTGAATCACAAATAAATTAGTTTTTAAAACTCCATTTCTATTTTCAGAATTTTGTATGAGTATATTCTCACTTTTCAGAGGACAAACAATATCAGTAAATCAGATTCTCCAGTTCTGTGCCCATGATTTTTTTTTTTCTCATGAACCAAAGAGGATTTGCCATTAATCTTAATACTTTAATCATATTCACAGTTTTCACTATATACTTCAAAAATTTGACTGCCTTCTCTTCTCTCTAAATAAAGTGGCCTTTGAATTCATTTTCAAGAAAATTCCATTTCATCTCTAGTAAGACCTTTGTAATGGAGAACTATAGTAGTACTGTAACCTCCTTAGTGAGTTAGTCAGCTGAAAGCAACACCACAGTCTTTATCTGTAGTGTTTAAGACTATGTTAATCATTATTTAGAGTGATTTCTCTAAAAATAATAATATTAAATGTAATATGTTCAACATATAAATGAAAAATGTATTCCATTGTTTTCTTCTGCTGAAAATTTCAAAATACTTGCAGATTTACTTTCCATACTCCAAGGAAACCAGTGATGTATGATGTATAGCACACATTTTAAAATGATGTAGATTTAGTGATATTAAAATAAGCTTCAGTAGGATTATTTTAATTAAAGTGATATTAATATTCTGTGAGAAATTTGATAATTAGGAGTATTATTATAAAATGAAAAATCCACTGTAGTATACACACTATGTAGTATAGTATACACTATAAGATGACAATTATACTCTACATCTATAATCATTAAAATGTTAGTAGTGCAAGAAATGACAGATAAGTGGAACAGAAATAAAGAAGTTATAACACCCAAAAGAGTCAGAAAGTAGTGAATAGGTTATTAATAGCATAATAAATGCAAATAGTAATAACTATGAAAAATTATTATCAGCATTAGTAATAAGTAATATTCAAATAAATATCATATCTCTGTTGTAAAATTGACAAAGCTGCTCCTAATACTTCATGCCTGTGAGAATCATACAAGCAAAATGATATATTATTTTTAAAAATTCAAAGCTTAGTCTTTTTAGAAACATTAACTTAGAAGTATTTTAAACGTTAAAAGTATTTATTATGGTTCCCTAAGAATTTTATCTAGGAATTCAATCAAAGACACTATCAGACATGGAAAGATTTATGATCAAGTACTGATTTAATAATAAAATGGATTGAATCAAGTACAATGTGACAATGTGATAAAATATTCAACCATTATAAATTGTATAGGAATAAGTTATAATGACATGAAAGAAAGTTGCAAAACATGAAAGAAAGAAGAAAACTAAGATACAATATTATGCATACTTATATGCAATATGATTGAAATTGATAGATGCATATTTGTGGGTTTTGTGTGTATGCATCTGGGTGTATATATAGTTGCTATATTTTCTCCTTACATTATTACATAATATTTCACAATGAATATGTTTTACATTTATTATATTTAAAGGTAACACTGCAAGCTCTGCTTTTTTAAGAGAAGGACTTGCTGGCTCCAGAACATATTGCAGATTAGAAGAAAATAAACGAAGCTGAAGAGTGTATGTTTTAGGAATAAACTAGGAATAGAAGAAGAAAACATTCCAAGAAACAGATAAACTTAAAGCAATGATAGTTACAGAAATAAACTAACAAAAAGGGTTATAATTTTTTGCTTGCTCTTCATTTTTTCTAAAGGCCTATATATAACAAAGAAATTCAAAAACATTGTAATTTAGGGGTTATTTCTTGTAGACAGAAATTCAAGTTACCTAAGTGATTTCAAAGTTAAATAAATAATCATTTGAACAATAAAACTGAAGTTTAAATAAACAATGGACAAAAGTTTGAGAGTAAATTATTATTGTTGATACATCAAATAGAATGCAATGAAGGCTTATTTTACTCACCAAGGGAGGAAGGAAAAATAATGTGGTCGTAGGTACTATTTGGGGGTAGAAGGGTATGAAGGAGCCATTCTTTGGAACAAGATTAGAGCCAGGTGATCAACTTTCAGACAGGCATTCAGTATAAAAATCGAATGTACTTGATTTTCTATTTCTTGAGACTTTGACAAAATACAGACAAAACCCAACAGCACTCAGAGACTATCAATCAAGGTTCAATCAGGTATGTATTTGTAAAATCATAATATATATGGTGGAGATACAGGTATACATACACATATATGGAGATATATATATGGATATATATGGAGATATATATATATATGTATCTCCACCCTGTGTGTGTGTATATATATCTCCACATATATATATATTCCCACATATATATATATATATCTCCCCCTATATACATAATTATATAAGGTATTGGCTTAAGCAACTGTGGGGGCTAGTTCTGTAAATATGATATCCATAAGGCAGATTGTCAGGAAGGGACAGCTGGAAATTTTCAGGCAGGAGAAGTTTCAGTCCATAGGCAAGATGTTTTCTTAATTAAGAAAATAGCTCAGTTCTTAAGGCCTTTCAGTTCTTTAGATCAAGCATGCCCACCTAAATAATTGAGAACTTCAAGTCCATTGATTGTAGATGTTTAGTCATGTGTTCAAAATACCGTCACGGGAACACCTAGATTAGTGTTTGATTGAAAAACTGAGAACTATCATCTAGCCAAATTGACACACCAAATTGACCATCCATGAGCCCTGTGCAACATGAACAACAAGATGAGTAGTAGAAAATGTTACCTACTGATCCCCCAGCTAGATATAAATATGTATACTAAATCATTTTGAGTCCATCCAAACATGGTAGAAAACTTACATTTTCTATATAATATTTTATGATTACAAACTAGTATATCTAATAAATTGGTGAATCTTTGTCCAAAGCCATAACTTCAAAATATCACTTCTTATATTATAATTATTTAGTTTGTTTCTAGGTAGCTAGGTAATTATATGTGACACAAAAGTCAACAGCCACAAAAATTTTAGTCAATTGAAAAGTATAATAATTAAAGTCATGAATTAAATAGCTGTTAGGTGTGGTAAATCTATATATTTACTTATTTCTGAATTTGAAGAAAACTCATGAAGTGTTTTATGTTATTAACCCAAATACAGATTCCTGGAAGACCAACTGACTTGTTCATTTTACCAAATCACAGTATGTAACAGTGGATTTCTGGTGCACTTTAATATAGCTTTAATTGTATTCTGTTCTAAGTAATTAGTAATTTGAACTCAACTGGCACTAATTTGGGAGTACATAAGCCTCTTGTGGTTTTGTTTTGATTTTCATAGTGGAATCTTTTAAAGCATATATCATATACACAAAGTCACTGCAATTAACATAACTAATACATCTTTTTAAATTTCATAAGAAAAAATTACTAAAAATGGATGTTTTTACAAGGTTACTGTTGCTAGCAATGCACTCCACAGGGATCTGTATACTCCACACATATGTCTGTCTCATTTTGTTAAAACTCATGGAAGTAACATCATGGAGTAACATTGGCATGAATATAATTCATTGATTTTTAACTATTTCAGGAGCAGCATCTTGAAATATTTATATACGTATATATATAGTTAAATGTATATACATGCTTTATATATATAGAATAGGTTTTTTGTGGATTTGAGTGGCCTTTGTGTTATAAATTCGAAATAGGATGCCAGATATATTCAGAAATAAACATTCATTAATGTCTCAGGACTCCAAAAGTAAACTCTAAGATCATTGACCTGTAATTTCTGAAGTGTACTAATAAGGCTGTGGGGGCAGGCACGTACAAAGACACATACAGATGTCTGTCATATTTACATAACATTTTACTCTTTGGGTGATACTGAAGATAAACTTTTGCATTTAATCAAACTGATTAAGTTTTAAAATGTAATCTATTTTGTAATTGTATTTTATCTTAGGCTGTAGAAGACACCAGGTCAGATAAATATGGCAAAAAAAAAAGCGCATAGTGTCTGTTAGCTGAAATTCTGCAAAGGAGATTGCAGCTATAAAGTGTAGTATACATGCAGCAGAGTAACTAATTAGGCAGCCATCTGGCTCCATGTAGATCAGGGCAAGAAGGCCTCCACCTCTTAATAGTCCTTTAAGGCACTGCTGTCTTACTGCAGTGTGCTAATTGATAGTCTCATGAAGGCCTCAAGTTAGAGGAGAAAAGTCAAAGGATGCTCTGCACAGTCTGATTAAGATGATTAGCGAAATACATCATAGGAAGATGTCAAACACAATGGTAAATGTTAGAAAAACATTCAATAATTATAAAAGCAAGAATACAAGAAAATGTTTTCATTTCAAGTAGTTTATTTGTCTGAAATGCTGATTAGATGAATAGAGAAATTTTGTGCAAAAATGCTCTTTAAAACATATTTCAGCGAAAATATTATCACCCATAGACCCCTCCTCCATTCCATGTCTTTATTTGTCTTGAAAAGTTCAAGAACTTAAGAAATGTCATGCCATATCCCTCTGTATTATAGAAGGGAAATGTGGAAGACACATTATTTTTCCTTTTGAATGCCTAGAGTTATGGATGCGTCATCAAGGTAAAAGAAAAGTGATAATGTCACTGACAGTGCTCTTCATGTCTTGAACTAACTTTACAATTTTGTCACTACCTGCCAAAAATTATGTATTATCCTGATTCTGTGAGACCTACCTTTTTTCTGGAACACATGATTGACCAGAAATCCCAGGTATTTCATGGATTTTTCTATTTTCTGCTCCATTCATCCGTCAGTCATTGCTTCATTACTGATTTTTCCAGCTTCTCTGCCCTTTTGCTGGAGTTGATTCCATAAGCAGGAGAGACATGGTACTTTTAAAATATTTTATTTTAGGGAGTCACTAGAAGCCCTTAAAACGGGAGGAATATTCAGGAAGTAAAGAGTGATTTTTATAACACAAAAAATTTTTAAGAAAATTATTTATCTAACTAAATAAATGGGAAACTTTAAAATATCTAAACTATCACTAGTCATGGCAAGGAAAAACGTACTTATCTCTGTGAGATACAGACTGACTTTCCTTTTCCTCACAGTCCTTCAGGGACTATTTATCTATGGCACTTGTCTGGCAGGCAGTTCTTTAGCTAGGCTATGTGACTAACTTCCACCTTCTCCCCTGAGGATTACACAGACATTCCTATCAGATTGGCTTTCAATGGATTTAGTTGCTTTAAAAATGACTTGTGACCAGAAAAGTGTGGAGGTGGTCACTCCACAGGCTCTAAATCTTTGGAAGATTATTTTTAAAGCAAATCCTTTAAAACTACTTTAGAATGAGCTTTTTTTATTTAGAATGATGTGGGAGATTACTGAGAAAACCAGAAGGATCACCTTTCCAACAAATTAATGGAATATGGTTTATTCTTGAGCTGTAGATAATGCACCAATTTTGTTAAGGATAGAATTTTAATCTAAGAAATAAAATACTAAATGTATTCATCCTATCCAACTGAAAACCACAACAAGAATTCAATGACTACCACATGCATTATTTAGATATAATGTACCAAGTACTACACAATGTGCAAAGTACTATGTCTGCATTACACCTCTTAACCCATTTATGCCTAGTATTCTATTATTGGAACGCTAACCATGTGGGAGTTATTTATATCCTACTGCTCAAGGTCAGCGCCAAAGTCTGATTGCAAAAATTCAAACAATTGCAACCTCAGATATAAATGGGTTAATTCTTAAGCTATATCTTGAACATCATATATACCTTGTACATGTTCTTTACAGTACAGAAAAATGACTATAATTAGTACAATTCGCTCTTCATTCTTATGTCAAAATCTAATTTATTTCTTACAATTATAAAAATAGACTATTTCAGCTCAAGTATTTTCATTTAAGAAAAGGTGATGTACTTTTTCTAACCAGTTATATAGGAGATATTGCTTATATCTTCTTCAATTCTGCAGATAACAGACTATAAGAAAACCGTAAAAATCCTCTCTCCATTTGCAAATTAGACAATTTTAATTTTGTGTTGCTTTCCCATTTCCATTTTTTTGTCTAATAAAAATGTTATTACATGCTTAATGGCACACAGAGTTAGAGTTTTTAACCCAAGCTGCATCAGCTCATTTTAAGGTATATATGCCTTTTAAAAAGTACAGAATATTTATTGTGTGTGTCTTTTATTTCTGGGATGGCCTGTAGTTTGAATAAAATTATTCATGTCTTAAAACGCATACAGACCTTGTCCTGTATAGTCACTCATTATATATTCACCAGCCTTCAGTTATATGTATGATGTCCTTATGTAGCAGAAACTAATTACCGGTAGAATTATCTATCCTAAGAATTCTAGAACAAAAAGACAAGACAGTTTGAAATATTTTAGTATTTTTGTTGACATCTCTTTATCTCCATTAACATTGCTGATAAATAACAAGTAGAAGAACCTTTTTTATTCAGCCTGTGTTACGAGCTGAATTCTGACTCTCCCAAATGTATATGTTAAAGTCCTAATCCCTAGTACCTCAGAATGTGACAGATTTTAAAGGTAATTAAGTTAAAATGCAGCCCTTAGGATAGACTCTTTTTTTTTTTTTTTTTTTTTTTGAGACAGCATTTTGCACTGTTGCCCAAGCTGAAGTGCAGTGGCAGGATCTCGGCTCACTGCAGCTTTGACTTGGTGGGCTCAAGTGATCCTCCCACCTGAGTCTCCTGAGTAGCTGGTACTACAGGTGCAAGTGAGTGCCACCACACTCGGCTAATATTTTTGTATTTTTAGTAAAGTCGGGGTTTCTCCATTTTGCCCCAGCTGGTCTTGAACTCCTGAACTCAAGTGATTCACTTGCCTCAGCCTCCCAAAGTGCTGGGATTACAGATGTGAGCCACCATGCCCAGTCAGGTGGACTCTATTCTAATCTGATTAGCATCCTTTTAAGGACAGAAGGTTAGAACACAGACACACACAGGCTGGGGGTATGTGAAGACATGAAAGGAAGACAGTTATTGTATTAATCCATTTTCATGCTGCTAATAAAGACATACATGAGACTGAGAAGAAAAATCACTTTAATGGACTCAATAGTTCTACGTGGCTGGGTAAGCCTCACAATCACGATAGAAGGTGAAAGGCACTTCTTTCATGGCACAGCAAGAGAGAATGAGAGAGAAACAGAAAGCAGAAACCCCTTATGAATCCATCTAATCTCCTGAGACTTATTCACTATCACAAGAACAGTATGGGGGAAACCGCCCCCACAATTCGATTATTTCCCACTGAGTACCTCCCACAACACTTGGGAATTATGGGAGTACAATTCAAGATGAGATTTGGATGGGGACACAGAGCCAAACCATATTAGCCATCGACAAGACAAAGGAAAAGGCCTTAAAAGAAACCAATCCTGACAATATCTTGAACTTAGGCTTCTAGCCTCAAAAATTAGGAAATAATAAAAGTATTTTGGCAGGCCTGGGACATTAAGACAGCTAGCATTTATAAGTAGTTTCCTAATATATGTTGTAGAGAACAGTCCATCAACACTGAGAACGTGCGTTTTACCTGTCTACTAAATGGTGACCACGGTGAAAAAGAATGCTGACAAAGCTAGAAAAACAGTGCTTTCATTCAATAGGGACGGCTTACATGAAGTGATCTTTCTGCTTCTGCAACTTGGAATTGACAGAATTAACCTTCATATAGAAAATAGTCACATTGACAACAAAATGAATATACAAATAACATATCAAATAAGAAAGTGGAGATTATTAGCCACAGTGAGTTCATAGTAGCCCTAAACATTTAGAAAGGGTTGAAAAGGTACGTGACTACAGAACTACATGTCTCACAATTTGCGGATCAGTGGAAAAGAGGAGAGGCCATTCTAAATAGAAACAGCCAATAATCAGATATAGAGAAAGGAATGACGTTAAGAAAAAATTTGAAAGAAGAGCATAAGAATAAATTATACACTACTTAGAGTAGCTTTCAGGAGTTTCAAAACAGCGTCATTTCTCTTATGTTTTTCAGATTTTTTATTGATACATAATATGTGTACAGGTTTATAGAATGCATGTGATATTTTAATACATGCAAACAATGGGTAATGATTATATCAGGGTATTTAGAATATCTGTAACCTGAAAACATTTATCATTTCTTTGTGTTGTGAACATTTCAAATCTTCTCTATCTTCTCTACTAGCTATTTTGAAAAATAGATTGTTAATGATGGTTACCCTACTGTGCTATCGATCCCTAGAACATAATCCACCTAACAGTATCTTTATACCTATTAACAAACCTCTTTTCTTCAACCACCTTCCTCAACACACAACCTCTCCAGCCTCTGATAACTATCATTCTACTTTCTACCTCCACAAGATCAACTTTTTTGGCTTCCACATATGAGTTTGAAAATGCTGTTTTCCTGTTTAACCTTCTGTTTCTGGCTTATTTCACTGAATATTATGTTCTTCAGTTCAATCCGTATTGCCGGAAAAGGCAGGTTTTGATCTCTTTTTGATGGCTCAGTGGTATTCCATGGCGTATACATACACCACATTTTTTCTTCATCCATTCATCTGTTGACGATCCCTTGGCATTTCATCATTTCATATCGTGGCTCATGTGAATAGTGCCACAGTTGCTTTAATATACTGTTTTTCTTTCCTTTGGATAAATATGGAGTACTGGGATTGATGGGTCTTAAGGTAGTTCTACTTCAAAAAACTCATGCGTTTAAAACTAATGGCTGTACTACTTTACATTCCTACCAAGTGTATAAAAGTTCCCTTTGCTCCACATCCTCACTAGCATTTCTTAGTTTTTGTCTTTTTAATAATAGTCATTCTAATTGGACAAGATGATACCTCATTGTGGTTATGATATATATCTCTCTGACCATTAGTGATATTGAGCATTTTTCCGTATACCTGTATGCCAGTTGTATGTATGTCTTCTTTTTAGGAATGTCTATTCAAAAAACATTACCCACTTTTTCATGGAATTTTATTTATTTATTTATTGATTGATTGATTGATTGATTTATGCTCTAAGTTGTTTGAGTTATGCGTATATTCAGGATATTCATTCCTTGTGGTATGAATAGTTCTCACATGTTTTTTTCTCATTCAATAGATTGTCTCCCCATTCTGTTGGTTTTTTCACTGCTGTACCGAAACTTTTTAACTTGATATAGTTCTAATTGCATATTTTTTGCTTCTGTTGCCTGTGCTTTTGAGACTTTAGCAATGAAATCATTACATTGACAAATGTCATGAAGCATTTCCCAAATGTTTACTTCTATTTGTTTTATAGTTTCAGGTCTTGAATTTAAGCCTTTAATTCATTTTTATAAATGGTGAAAGATAGGGGTGCAGTTTCATTCTTTTGCTTATGGATATCCAGTTTTCCTAGCCCCGTTAATTGAAGATAATGTCTTTCCCCATTGTGTGCTATTGGAGACTTTGTGTATGATTAGTTGGCTGTATATAAGTGGGTTTACTTCTTGATTCTCTATTCTGTTCCATTGGTCTGTGTGTCTATTTTTATACTAATACTTTGCTGTTTTGATTACTATAGTGCTGTAATATATTTTGAAGTCAGGTAGTGTTATGCCCCCCAGCTGTGTTCTTTTTCCTCACAGAATCTTTTATTTCATACAAATTTTATAATTTGTATTATATTTCTGTGAAAAAATGTATTGGCATTTTGATAGGGATTGCATTTAATTTATAAATTTCTTTGCATAATATACTCATTCTACCAATACGAACTCATCTAATACGTGAGTATGGGATATCCTTCTATTTGTTTGTCCTCTTTAATTTCTTTCATCAATGTTTTGTAATTTTCCTCGTAGACATCGTTCACCTCCCTGGTTAAATTTATTCCTGGGTATTTTATTTATTTTGTAGCTATTGTAAGTGTGATTTCCTTTCTGATTTCATTTTCAGCTAGTTTACTATCAGTGTAGACAAATGCTACTAATGTTTAGTATCCTGCAATTGTAGTGAATTAATTTGTCTGTTGTAATAGTTTCTTTGAGTAGAGTTTTTAGCTTTTTCTAGACAATAAGATCATGTCTGCAAAGAAGGACAATTTGACTTCCCCTTTTCCAGCCTGGATATCTTTTATTTCTTTATCTTACCTGATTGCTCTGGGTAGGACTTTCAGTACTATGTTGAATAGGAGTGGTGAAAGTAGGTATTCTTGTCTTCTTCCAGTTCTTAGAGGAAAGGCTTTCAAATGATCCCTATTCAGTATGATGTTAGCTGTGAGTTTGCAATATATGGCCTTTAGTATGTTGAGGTACGTCCCTTCTATGCCTAATTTACTAAGAGATTTTATCATGAAAGGGCATTGAATTTCATCAAATGAGTTTTCTGACTCTATTGGGATAAATATTTGATTTGTGTTCTTCATTCTGTTGATGTGATATTTCACATTTATTGATATGTTTATGGTGAACCATCTCTGCATCCCTGGGATAAATCCCACTTGATCATGGTGTATTTTTTTAATGTGCCACCAAATTCTGACTTTTAGCATTTCATTGAGGATTTTTGCATCTGGGATATAGGCCTGTGGTTTTCTTTTTGTTGTGTCCTTGTCTGGGTTTGGTATTAGGGTAATGCTGGCCTCACATAATGAATTAGGAAAAATTCTCTCCTTTTCAATTTTTTAGAATAGTTTGAGAATTTCTATTAGTTTTTTTTTTTCTGTTTTTAATAAGTTTGGTGGAATTCAACAGTAAAGCCCTGCAGTCTTGGGCATTTGTTTGTCGGAAATTTTTTAAAAATCAATCAATGTTGTTATTTATTATTGGTCGTTTTGGGTTTTCTGTTTCTTCTTGGTTCAGTCTTAAAAGGTTGTAGGTTTGCAAAGAATTGTGTATTTCCTCCAGGTTTTATAATTTGTTGGCATATAGTTCTTCATAATTGTCTGTGATTATCCTTTTTATTTCTGTGGTATCAGTTGTGCCTTCTTGTTTCAGATTTTTTTTTTTTAATTTGAGTCTCCTCTTTCATTCTTTGTTAGTCTAGATATGAGTTTATTGATTTTGTTCATTTTCTCGAAAAAACTTCATTATGTTGATTCCTTGTTTTTGACTCTATTTCATTTCTTCTGTTCTGATACTTATTATTTCTTTCTTTCTACAGATGTTCAATTTGTTTTGTTCTTACTTCCAAGTTCCTTGGGATATATCTTGGGATTGTTTACTTAAAATCTTTCTATGTTTTAATGTAGGCATTTATTGATATAAAATTCCCTTTCAGCACTGTTTTTCCTGTATCACACAGGTTTTGGTATGTTGTGTTTCCATTTTCATTTGTTTCATTATTTTTAAAATTTTCTTACTAATTTCTTCATTTATCCAATGGTTATTCAAGAGCATGTTGTTTAATTTCCATGTATTTGTACAGTTCCTAAAGTTCTTCTTGGTACTAATTTCTAGCTTTATTCCATATGGCTTCAGAAAATATTTGGTAAGATTTTCATTTTTAAAAATTTGTTGGCACTTGCTTTGTGTCCCAACATATATTCCATTCTGGAGACTGTTCCTTGTGCTATTGAAAAGAATGCATATTCTATAGCTGTTAAATAAAATGTTCTGTAAATGTGTATTAAGTTCATTTGCTCTAAGATGCAGCTTGAATTTAATGTTTCTTTGTTGATTTTCTGCCTAATCTTTCCAATGCTGAGAATGGAGTGTTAAAGTTTCTTATTATTATTGTATTGGAGTCTATTTCTCCTTTTATATCAAATAATAATTGCTTTCTTTATCTGGATACTCCAGCTTTGAATATGTATGTATTTATAATTATTATATTATCTTTCTTAATTTATTTCTTTATCATTATATAATGAACTTCTTTGTCTCCCTTAACTGTTGTTTACTTAAAGTACGTTTTATATGATGATGTAAGTATACTTAACTCCTTCTTACATTTGGTTTCCATTTGGATGGAATATCTTTTTCTATCCTTCATTTCTAATCTATGTTTCCTAAGAGTTAAATGAGTTTTATGTAGGCAGCATGTAGTTGAATCTTTTTTTTATCTATTAAATCAGTCTTTATCTTTTAACAGCATGATTTAATCCATTTACACTTAAGGTTAATATTGATAGGTGAGGACATATTCCTGTAATTTTGCTAATGGTTTTCTGTTTGCTTTGTATATCCTTTCTTCTTTGCTTTCTTATTGTTTATAGTGGTAACATCTGAGTTATTTCTCTTTCTGATTTATCTGTCTGCTCTACCAGTGAATTTTATACTTTTGTTTGATTTCATGATGGTAGATGTCGTCATCCAGCTTCCAGATGTAGGACTGCTTTAAGCATGTTTTACGGGACTAGCCTACTGGTGATGAATTCCCTCAGGTTTTGCTTGTCTGGGAAAGGTGTTATTTCCTTGTTTTTGAAGAGTAGCTTTCCTGGATATATTATTCTTGACTAGTAGTGGTTTTTTTGTTTGTTTCTAACAGAGTTTTGAATAATGATCTCATTCTCTCCTAGCCTGTAAGGTTTCTGCCAGGAAATCCTGAGAAATGCACTTTTAGTCTGATGGGCTGTATTAATCTGTTCTCATGCTGTTCATAAAGACATACCCGAGACTGGGTAATTTACAAAGAAAAAGAAGGTTAATTGACTCCCATTCCACATGGCTGGGGATGCCTCACAATCATGACAGAAGGTGAAGGAGGGGCAAAGGCACATCTTACATGGTGACAGGCAAGAGAGATTGTGCAGGAGAACTTCTATCAGAGCTCATGAGACTTATTCACTACCCTGAGAATAGCATGGGGGAAAATCCTGCCCCAATGATTCAATGACCTGCCATCCGGTCCCTGCCGTAACACATGGGAATTATGGGAGGACAATTCAAGATGATATTTGGGTGAGGACACAGCCAAACCATATCATGGATGTTCCCTTATATGTGACTTAATGATTTTTCTCTTGCGGTTATTAGCGTTCTCTTAGCCTTTGGCTTTTGACAGTTTGACTATTATGTGCCTTGGAGAAGTTTTTTGGGTTAAATATATTTGAAATTGAGATTCCTGTATGTTGATGTTTCTATTTTTGAGAGATTTGGCAAATTTTCAGATATTATTTTATTAAATAGATTCTCTATGCCTTTGTGCATTACACTCCTTCTGCAAAACAGAAAGTTAAAATATTTGCTGACTTCATGGTGGTATGTCCCATGGACTTTATTTAATCCTTTTATTCTCTTCTTCTTTTGTATACTGGATTATTTCAAAAGGCCCAACTTTAAATTCAGAAATTGTCTCTTCTGCTTGATCCAGTCTACTGTTGAAGCTCTCGATTTTATTTTTTATTTCATTTATTGACTTATTCAGATCCAGAATTTCTGTTTGGTTCTTTTTAATGATATTTAACATTTTGTTAAATTTCTCATTCAGATCATTAATTGTTTTTCTGATTTCTTCATAATGTTTATGTTCTCTTGTATCTCACTGAGCTTATTTAATATCATTGTTTTCAATTATCTTTTAGGCAGTTTTTAATTTTTTTATTGGAATTTACTGATGAAGAATTATTTTGTTCCTTTGGAAGTGTCATGTTTCCTTGTTTTTATATTTTATTATTTTTTTTAATAATGTTTGTTGTGCCCTTACCTTGATTCCTGTGCATCTGGTGTAACAGTCACTTCTTTCCATTTTTATGGATTGGCTTTTGTAGGGAAAGTTTTTTTTTCCTATAAAGGCATCTATAGTGTAAACTGGATAGCATGTTTTTGCTTTGATTCTGGGTAACTGCTGTAGTGTATCCTTTATATGATTTGTTCAGCTATAATCAGCATCAGTGGTGTTTTGTGTTCCTCAGTGTCTAAGGATAAGGATGTTCTTGCTAGTGGAGGCTGTGGTTAGGCTTTGCTGGGTATGAGGACACAAAGTGGGTTCGTTCTTAGGCCCTAGTCACAGAGGTGGTGGAGCCTACCTTTGGTCACTTGGTGGTATACAGTGGCACCAGTGTTAGAAAGTCTAGGCAGACTGATTCTTGGGCTTCCAGGCAGCTTGTGCTCAGGTGCTGGCTGTGGCAATGATGGACTAAATGAGCAGGTGGGTCCTAAGGACCCTAGGCAGTATGTGTGGGGTCAGTGATGACATTAAGGGTCCTAGGCCAGTCTCCAGGTATTCAGGTGGCACATGCAAGTGGGTGGCACTGGCAGTCTTGTTAGTAGGCTGGGTAGAACCTCAGACCCCCAGGGGAAGTGAATGGGTGCCATTGGTAGTAAGTGGGATGGGGAATTCCCAGACCTTTCCAGATGACGTGTGCAGGCACTGGTAGGGGTGGCACCAGTTTTGGTGAGCCTGTCCTCAGGCCCCTAATTATACCTGTGATATGGGCTGTGCTGAGTAACATTTTGATTCCCAGACCTCTGGTCTATGTTCACAGGTACCAGCAAACTGGACAGGTCCATACTCAGATCCCTGGAAGGCAAGTAAAGATACAAGTTGCAGCAACTGGGATGAACATACCTTTAGATCCCCGGAGTAGGGTGACCCCTGATGGAACAGGCCTGTTCTCAGGATCCCTGAATGTATACACGGCACAGACTATGGTGGGTGGGGCAGATCTATCCCCAGGTCCCCAGATGGCTTGAAAAGGCAGTCAGGGCTTGTTGCCCAGCCTCCTGATGATGTTCACATATGTCAGTGGTGGCAAGCAGTGAAGACTGACCTGTAGCTCCCTGAACAATGTGTCCAGGAATTGGCAAGTCTGTCCTCAGGCTCCTGATGTTTCGTGCAGTCAATGTGTACAGGGGTGACAGGTTAGGCAGGTCTGTCCTCGGGCCCTTGGAATGTGTTTGTGGGCACCAGCGGCAGCAGGTGGAGCAAGTTGATCTCCAGGCCCCTGGACAATGCACATGAGCATTGGCAGGGGTGGTATCAGGCTGGTCAGGCTTGTCCTCAGGCCACCCATTGGTGTGGCAAACCTCAGCTGTGGCTTGCCAGGTGGGTCGATCCCCAGGCCCCCAAATGCCAGCTTCAGGAAAGCTGGGCCTGTTGTTAGGTTCCCAGCTGGTGTGCATGCATGCCAGTGGTTGCAGACAGGACAGGTCAATCCCCAGGCTCCACCATGACACATATAGGCAATGGCTAGGGCAGCACCCCTCAGGGGATCCCCAGGCCTCTAATTGTGTATGCTGTCACAAGCTGTGGCAGATGGGGCTGGTCAAACCCTACTTCACCAGTCAGTGTTTGCAAATGGCAGCAAAATGGGCAGTCCTGTCTTTAGGCCCTACAAAGTGTCTGCAGGTGCCAGTGGCAGCGGTGGTGGGGGTGTTTTGACTCTCAAGAACCAAGACAACACATGTGGTCATTGGCAGGGATATTCCAAGGAGAAGTAGCCTGTCCTAAGTTTTTCGGACTGTGTTCATGAGCACCAGCTGTGACAGTAAGGGCAGGCTGTTTCCCAGATTCTCTGGAAGTACAGGAAGGTGCACAGTGTTCTTGCTGCTGGGGGCTGGGGTTGTTGTCAATGACAGTGGCCTCAAGCAGGTGGCTTTCAGGTCTGGAGAGCATGTACTTTGGCCATCTTTGTCCTGGGGCAGCTTTCCCCATGCACTGCACTGACCATTCCCCAAGGTATAGGACACTGCATGCACTAGAGTGCTCAGGACCTGGTTGTACCATTGGGTCCGGCTGGTGTTATCTTGTGCGAATGTCGGGGGAGGGTGTGAGCTGGGATCCTTGGATCTGGAGATGCAGAGACTCTTAGGCCCCATGGCAATCTGGTGGGGGCTGGGCTTTCCTAATGGCACTGTTCCGCAACTGCTTGGTTTTCAGGAGGTGCGTAGGATACAGCACAAACTTCCTCTCTGGAACCATGCCATCACATAGGCCCCAGTCAGCTATCTACACTAGACTCAGGGTCCATGATGACCAAGGAGCTCTTCTATTGCTAGGATTGTAGGAGTCCATGGTCGGCATCTGGACAGCTGAGAATCCTTCACTTACCTCCCCACTATCCATCTGCACTGTGGAGTTCCTCCTGGATGCCAGCTAACTGTATCTAGGACAGTTGCTTTGTTTCCTCTCCTTCTGGGCTTCAAAGATTCTGTCTTTTTTTTTTTTTTTTTTTTTTTTTATGATTTCCAGTGTTCTCTCTTAGAGTCTCTATTTAATATATAATTATCTACTGCTGTTCTGGTCTTTTTTTGTGTGGAGGAGGTGAGTGCTGGCTGCTTCTAGTAAGTATATCTTGAAGCCCACCTCTTTATATTTTTAACTGACTAATCTCCCAGAGGAATACTGTATTTGAGGCAATTCAAAATACTGGCTGTTAGAGAACATAATCTGAACTCCATCTTTGCCCTTGTTTATTTTCTCCACATCTCCAAAGCTACCAGTTGTTAAGGGTTCAGCTCATATTCTAAATATTGCCACTATATTTTATGTTGATATGATCACTCTTTGAGAGAGATAAAAGTGAAACAAATATCAAGTTCAGTTCTGAAAATTACTTTGGTAAGAAAGCAAAAGTAAATGAATTATGTAGTGAGTGCAGAATGTTTCAATATTGAAAATATTTTGTCTTTTAAGTGGGTGAGCGAAAAATAATTCGATCGGCCGGGCGCGGTGGCTCAAGCCTGTAATCCCAGCGCTTTGGGAGGCCGAGACGGGCGGATCACAGGTCAGGAAATCGAGACCATTCTGGCTAACCCGGTGAAACCTCGTCTCTATTAAAAAATACAAAAAACTAGCCGGGCGAGGTGGCGGGCGCCTGTAGTCCCAGCTACTCGGGAGACTGAGGCAGGAGAATGGCGTAAACCCGGGAG
>NW_012102465.1:2221050-2222836 GCF_000951045.1 Mandrillus leucophaeus | reverse complement strand
TAAGCATCTAAACCAAGAACTTTAGAGATGTCTATCTATCTTTTTATTTTTTCTTGCTTTACTTATGGAAAATTTTAAACTTATTTTATATTAGAGAAAATAGTATAACTTATCTGTAAGTGCCCATCAACTTATGGCAAATCTATCCCACCAAAGACATCCTCAAATGTCTTCACTATCTTGGAGTAAATTCCAGATGTTATGTTATTTGCTGCGTAAATGTTCAAATAAGTATATATCTAAATAAAAATCTTTTCATAAACATAGTGACAATATTATGCTTTTTAAAATCAACTATAATATTTTAATAAGATGTAATATGTAATATGATTATCAATTATATTATTTACCAAGTATCAAGTGGTAGACGCCCATAAACCTCTCACGCTTCCTTCTAACTTTGAATCAAGATCCAAATTGCATGATATATATGTTGAGCCTCTTTTAATCTATAATTCTTCTATTTTCTTTTTAAATATTTTTGGTTTTCTTTTAATTCTTGAAATGTATTTGTTGAAGAAATCAGCTCATTTTCCTATAGAAAGTCACGTAATCTAGAATCAGTTTATTGTATTCATTTTCTTTTAAAAAGTCATTTTCCCTTGTATTACCTATATTTGGAAGGTATCTTCAAAATCATATTTACTGCTTGCAAGAATAATTCATAGATGGTGATGTGTATGTTTATCCAAAGCCATACAGTGTTTGTAAGTATCTTTGAAAGGACAGAAGACATTGACAATACTTGCCTAGATGCATTGATCAAAAGGATTACAAATTGAGGATTTATTAATTCAATTTTTATTCTTTTTATTTTATTCTTTGGAATAATATAATGAGAAACTTTCTTTGGTTATTTGATTAATGAGGCAATCATTAATCAAGGCAATCAATTTTGTTATAGAACTATAGTTCAATTATATTAGACATACAATTTTAAAATGATTAGATTTATTTTTATCAAATTATTAAATAGAAAAATATAGGTAAACAATGATTTGATGAAGTAAAATATCTTAAAGATACCAAAAAAGATATTAGTCTTAAAATATTCATTTAATTTGCCAGGGTAATTTCTTTGGAATTGTTTTGTTTTTGCATTAAGTAGACGTTCTCTTTATAGATTCTCCAGTTATGGATTCTCCAGTTATTCTTTATAGATTCTCCAGTTATTTAAATATCAGCTTTATTTTACATATTCACACCTCTTTCACCCGATTTAGCAATTTTCCTTGGGTATATCCCTTTTATTTTAGCATACTTCATAACATTTTTGTTTGGTTTTCTAGCCATATCTGTGTAGCTCCAGAAGTTGTTTGTTTAAATTTCCATATTTAGATGAATTGTTTCTTAACCATAATTTATTGTGACATAGTATTACTGTAGCTGTTTATTATGTTTTGTTTTGTTTCTTTGTTTTAATTGATCCCTTGCTTGGCTATATTTTAGGGTTTAGTAATTTCTTTTAAAATATCTTTATCCAGTGATGTCTGATATTTCAAAATGTCTTGTGGTTGCCTTCTACTTGAATGACAGTTTGATTTTGCATAATTTCCTGGCTCAAATTATGATTTCAAAATCAGACAGATATTCTTTCATTTCTTCCATTTCTTTCCAGTTTTGACTGATGCCTTGAAGAAGTCAGATTTTTCTTGCTTTCTTTAGTATCTTTCACATTAAGAAATAATTTTGAACATCAGTTTAATAATTTATAAGTATCTGTTAATCAGGATCTTTTTATTTCCTCATGTATCATAACATATATTTATTATGTCAATAAATGTTT
>NW_012102465.1:2215021-2220120 GCF_000951045.1 Mandrillus leucophaeus | reverse complement strand
CAAATGCATGTCCTTTTGTATTTAATATAAGAGCTTTTAAATGAGTTGATTACTGTTCTTTAAGTTTTAACTGACAATTAAATTTAAGCTTAAATAATTTTTAAAAACTCTGATCTTAAAGATTTTTTAACTGAATCTAAGAAAGATTGAGGTATAATTTAAAAATAAATAAAAATTCACTATACCTTGATATGAACAAAGAAAATTAATTGTTTATTAGCGACCTAAAAGAACTAATGTTCCTTCCTAAGTGACTAAATTACTCTTGAAATTAGACAGTAGATTTTGAGTGGATTTGTAGTTACTTGGTAAAAATAAATAAATTTAAAAAAACGTGCCACCATAAGACTAGGTAAGCTTTACAAATGTGTTACAATCTTAGGAGCGCTCATTCTCATGATTGCTCCAATGTGAGTGTTTATTCCTGACTTTTTTTCAGTCAGTGATAAAACAAGATGATTAATGATGAACTAAAGGCTTAACATGCAGTATTCGGTATAATGCATCCTTCTATCAAAAAGTACTATGTTCTCATGCTGTGAACTTTACCATATTCATCAAATGCCAAACTTGATTTCTAACACATAAACCTTTAGCACCTATTTACTTAGATACTTTTAAAAAATTAACATAAAATCTATTTACTGTGAATGCATAGATTCATTTTGCAACATAAACACTTTTATAATTTCTGCTTGGGGAAAATTTGAGACAGAGCACATTTACATAGTTTAAGTGGAGTTTGCCTCTATTAGAAGGTCATACATTGAGTTAGGTACTGCTGCACTACGTAGTTCAAAGGGAATTTTTTTCAGAAGCTTAAGTATATGCACAATGCTAATGAGTAGAGGGATAAAATGAGTACTCATGATCAGATATATGGAAAAGTAAATTAGCCAGTTCCTAGAGGGAGTGAGCTCTTTCACTTCAAGTTTCGAAGCCATGCTTGAATTACCATCTGTCAGGTTTTATCGACTGAATATGTAGCCCTGTTATTAGTGGAAAAGCCCTGCCTCTCTCTCTTTTTTTTTTTTTTTTTTTAATTATTAGAGTTTATTTCTTATAGCAATTTAGATTTATTTTAAAAAATGAACAGAAAATACAACACGTTCTTAAATACCACCATTACCACTCTCCTTACAGTTTTTTTTTTGTTTTAACACCATGCATTGGTGTGGTTCATTTGTTACGATTGTTGAACCAATGTTGATAAAGCTATTCATAAATAAAATCCATAGTTTACATACGGCTTCACTTGTTGTGTTGTTAGGTTTTACAGGTTTTACCAACTGGTTAAAGCCATGTATCTGACATTATAGTATTATACAAAATGCTTTCACTGCTCTAGAAATCTGTGCTCCACCTATACATTCCTTCCTCCTTTGTTTGGCACCAACCCCAGCTCCCAACAACCATTAATCTTTTCTTTCTTCTCCTTTTTTTTTTTCTCTGTGAAGCTACTCTTTTAGCTTTTATTTGAGATTTAGAGACACATGTGAAGGTTTGTTACATAGGTAAACACGTGTCACAGGGCCTCCTTGTACATATTATATCATCACCCAGAAATTAAGCCCAGTACCCAATAGTTATCTTTTCTGCTTCTCTCCCTACTCCCACTCTGCTACTCAAGTAAACCCCAGTGTCTACTCTTTCCTTCTTTGTGTTCATAAGGTATTATCATTTAAGCTCCCACTTATAAGTGAGAACGTGTGGTATTTGGTTTTCTGTTCCTGCATTAGTTTGCTAAGGAAAATAGCCTCCTGCTCCATCCATGTTCTTGTTCTTTGTTATGGCTGCGTAGTATTACATGGTGTATGTGTACCCCATTCTCTTTCTTTCTTTTTTTTGTTTGAGACGGAGTCTCGCTCTGTCGCCCAGGCTGGAGTGCAGTGGCGGCATCCGGGCTCATTGCAAGCTCCGCCTCCCGGGTTCACGCCATTCTCCTGCCTCAGCCTTCCCCGTAGCTGGGACTACAGGCGCCCGCCACCACGCCTGGCTAATTTTTTTGCACTTTTTGTAAAGAAAAGGTTTCACCGTGTTAACCAAGATGGTCTCGATCTCCTGACCTCGTGATCTGCCCGCCTCAGCCTCCCAAAGTGCTGGGATTACAGGCGTGAGCCACCGCGCCCGGCCGTGTACCCCATTTTCTTTAACCAATCTGTCGTTGATGGGCATTTATGTCGATCCCATGTCTTTGCTATTGTGAAGAGTGCTGCAATGAACATTCACATTCCTGTGCCTTTATGGGTAAAATGATTTATATTCCTCTGGGTATATACTCAGTAGATTGCTGGGTCAAATGATATTTCTGCTTTTAGTTCTTTGAAGAATCGCAGTACTGTTTTCCACAGTGATTGAGCTAATTTACACTTCCACCAACAATGCGTAAATGTTCCCTTTTCTCCACAACCTCGCCAGCATCTGTTATTTTTTGACTTTTTTTATAACAACCATTCTGACGAGTGTTAAATGGTATCTCACAGTGGTTTTGATTTGCATTTCTCTAACGATCAGTGATACTGAGCTTGTTTTCATATGATTTTTGGCCACATCATGTATATCTTCTTTTGAGAAGTATCTTTTCAGGTCCTTTGCCCACTTTTTAATGGAATTATTTTTCTCTTCTAAGTGTGTTTAAGTTCCTTATAGATGCTGGATATTAGACCTTTATCAGATGCATAGTTTGCAAATATTTTCTCCCATTCTGTAGGTTGTCTCTTTACTCTGTTGATAGTTTCTTTTGCTCCGCGGCAGTTCTTATGTTTAAACAGATCCCATTTGTCAATTTTTGCTTTTATTGCAATTTCTTTTGGTGTATTTGTCATGAAATCTTTGCCTATTTCTACATCCAGGATGGTATTGCCTAGGTTTCTTCAGGGATTTTCTAATTCTGGGCTTTACATTTAAGTCTTTAATCAGTCTTGAGTTGATTTTTGTATGTGGTATGAGGAAGTGGTCCAGCTTCAGTCTTCTGCATATGGTTAGTCCATTATCAAGTACCACTTATTGAATAAGTAGTCTTTTCCACATTGCTGTTTTTGTCAGATTTATCAAAGATCAGATGGTCATAGTTGTGTGACCTTATTTCTGGGCTCTCTATTCTGTTCAATTGGTTTAAGTTGCTGTTTTTGTGCCAACACCATGCTGCTTTTTGGTTACTGTAGCCTTTTAGTATAGTTTGAAGTTGGATAATGAGATGCTTTCAGTTTTGTTCATTTTGCTTAGGAGTGCCTTGGCTATTTGGGCTCTTTTTTGTTCCATATGGATTTTAAATTAGTTTTTTTTTTCTTGTTCTTAATGAATGCCATTGGTGGTTTGATAGAAATAGCATTGAATATTTAAATTGCTTTTGGCAATGTAGTCATTTTAATGATATTGATTCTCCTATGCACAAGCATGGGATTTTTTTTTTTCCATTTGTTTGTATCTTTGATTTATTTGAGTAATGTTTTGTAATTTTCTTTGTAGAGATTTTTCACCTTCCTGGTTTGCCGTATTCCTAGGTATTTTACTCTTTTTATGTCAATTGTGAATGGGATTGCCTTTGTGATTTGGCTGTCTGTTTGGCTGTTGTTGATGTGTAGAAATGCTATCGATTTGCAGACATTAATTTTATATCAGGCAATTTTGCTGAAGTTGTTCATCATCTGGAAGAGCTTTTACTTTAAGGCTATGGGGTCTTCTAGATATAGAGTCATGTCATCTGTAAACAGAGATAGTTTGACTTTCTCTCTCCCTATTTGGATGCCCTTTATTTCTTTCTCTTGCCTAATTTATCTGTCTAAGACTTCCAATACTATGTTACATAGAGGTGGTGAGAGAGGGCATTCTCGTCTTGCACCAGTTTTCAAGGGGGAATGCTTCCAGCTTTTGCCATTTCAGTTTGATGTTGGCTATGGGTTTGGCATAGATGGCTCTTATTATTTTGAAGTATATTTATTTAATACCTAGTTTATTGAGAGTTTGTAACATAAAGGGGTGTTGACTTTTAAATTGAAAGCCTTTTTTGGATCTATTGAGAGAAAAGTATTTCTGCTGTAATTTTAAACAAATATATATATATTTCTGTTGCATTTTCACAGCAATAGCTATGAAATAAAAATTTCCATAGTTGGGAAATGTTGAGGTATTCAGAAATGAAGACAAAGAGGGATTTTCTATAGCTGCATTAAATTGTTAAACCTTTAGCAGGTAATAAAGAAAAAGAAATCCTGTTAAAATAACATTCTGAGTTGTGGAGGGAGGTCTCTAGGGCTTAACATGTTCCTTTGCTCTAGACACCACAGTCTACATCATCAGATATTTACTTACAAAAAGTATGATTTAAATTGTAATGTTATGATGACAAAGGAATTTCTTGAAAATGATTAAAGCTATAGTAGTAAATAAAAACTCTAAGCATTTACCTATATGGTTAATTTAATCATAATGTGCACACTGACGTGTTTTATAAGTAATGGATTTCTGGCATATTTACAGTTCTATTCCCACTAGGATAATATCAAAAAATTTTAAATAGATAAAGTCTAAGAGAAGAGTTGCTCTACTGTTTAGGATTAATTCCATTTTTTATACTTTTCAAATTCTCAGATCCTTTCTGTATTTTTTCTTTCAGATTTTTTCCCCCTTTCTTGGTCAGAACTGGGTTGTTGCTTTCTTGTACCAGGAACTTTGTTTTTACCAGCACATATATCATTTATAGCAGTGGATGTGTTTTTGGAAGAAGAAGCTCATGTTAACTCTGAGGGTCATCATGACCTAGTCCCCATGGAGATGATCTGGATTTTCCTCGTCTCTTCAATATTTCTAAAGGCACAGTGAACTTTCAGCAATTGTTTCTTCTGACTACTGATTATACCTATTTTCATCATTACAAGCTACTTTGGTGTTTATTATGATCTTTGTGTTTCCAGGGGATTTCCATCCATTAATCTGCAATCATCCACTGATAGAGGTGTTTAACCTCTTATTGCTCAACGTGTTTCCCTATAGGTGTCTTGACCAACTAGAAAACTGGCACTTTAACAGCGTGATACTTTTTCTTGTCTCTATATGGAAGGTCCAGTGGTATAGAATTTGGCCTTATTTGGCATTGTGGT
>NW_012102465.1:2173906-2214506 GCF_000951045.1 Mandrillus leucophaeus | reverse complement strand
CATTGGTTTAAGTTGCTGTTTTTGTGCCAACACCATGCTGCTTTTTGGTTACTGTAGCCTTTTAGTATAGTTTGAAGTTGGATAATGAGATGCTTTCAGTTTTGTTCATTTTGCTTAGGAGTGCCTTGGCTATTTGGGCTCTTTTTTGTTCCATATGGATTTTAAATTAGTTTTTTTTTCTTGTTCTTAATGAATGCCATTGGTGGTTTGATAGAAATAGCATTGAATATTTAAATTGCTTTTGGCAATGTAGTCATTTTAATGATATTGATTCTCCTATGCACAAGCATGGGATTTTTTTTTTTCCATTTGTTTGTATCTTTGATTTATTTGAGTAATGTTTTGTAATTTTCTTTGTAGAGATTTTTCACCTTCCTGGTTTGCCGTATTCCTAGGTATTTTACTCTTTTTATGTCAATTGTGAATGGGATTGCCTTTGTGATTTGGCTGTCTGTTTGGCTGTTGTTGATGTGTAGAAATGCTATCGATTTGCAGACATTAATTTTATATCAGGCAATTTTGCTGAAGTTGTTCATCATCTGGAAGAGCTTTTACTTTAAGGCTATGGGGTCTTCTAGATATAGAGTCATGTCATCTGTAAACAGAGATAGTTTGACTTTCTCTCTCCCTATTTGGATGCCCTTTATTTCTTTCTCTTGCCTAATTTATCTGTCTAAGACTTCCAATACTATGTTACATAGAGGTGGTGAGAGAGGGCATTCTCGTCTTGCACCAGTTTTCAAGGGGGAATGCTTCCAGCTTTTGCCATTTCAGTTTGATGTTGGCTATGGGTTTGGCATAGATGGCTCTTATTATTTTGAAGTATATTTATTTAATACCTAGTTTATTGAGAGTTTGTAACATAAAGGGGTGTTGACTTTTAAATTGAAAGCCTTTTTTGGATCTATTGAGAGAAAAGTATTTCTGCTGTAATTTTAAACAAATATATATATATTTCTGTTGCATTTTCACAGCAATAGCTATGAAATAAAAATTTCCATAGTTGGGAAATGTTGAGGTATTCAGAAATGAAGACAAAGAGGGATTTTCTATAGCTGCATTAAATTGTTAAACCTTTAGCAGGTAATAAAGAAAAAGAAATCCTGTTAAAATAACATTCTGAGTTGTGGAGGGAGGTCTCTAGGGCTTAACATGTTCCTTTGCTCTAGACACCACAGTCTACATCATCAGATATTTACTTACAAAAAGTATGATTTAAATTGTAATGTTATGATGACAAAGGAATTTCTTGAAAATGATTAAAGCTATAGTAGTAAATAAAAACTCTAAGCATTTACCTATATGGTTAATTTAATCATAATGTGCACACTGACGTGTTTTATAAGTAATGGATTTCTGGCATATTTACAGTTCTATTCCCACTAGGATAATATCAAAAAATTTTAAATAGATAAAGTCTAAGAGAAGAGTTGCTCTACTGTTTAGGATTAATTCCATTTTTTATACTTTTCAAATTCTCAGATCCTTTCTGTATTTTTTCTTTCAGATTTTTTCCCCCTTTCTTGGTCAGAACTGGGTTGTTGCTTTCTTGTACCAGGAACTTTGTTTTTACCAGCACATATATCATTTATAGCAGTGGATGTGTTTTTGGAAGAAGAAGCTCATGTTAACTCTGAGGGTCATCATGACCTAGTCCCCATGGAGATGATCTGGATTTTCCTCGTCTCTTCAATATTTCTAAAGGCACAGTGAACTTTCAGCAATTGTTTCTTCTGACTACTGATTATACCTATTTTCATCATTACAAGCTACTTTGGTGTTTATTATGATCTTTGTGTTTCCAGGGGATTTCCATCCATTAATCTGCAATCATCCACTGATAGAGGTGTTTAACCTCTTATTGCTCAACGTGTTTCCCTATAGGTGTCTTGACCAACTAGAAAACTGGCACTTTAACAGCGTGATACTTTTTCTTGTCTCTATATGGAAGGTCCAGTGGTATAGAATTTGGCCTTATTTGGCATTGTGGTTCATACTATGTCGTAGAGCTCAAGTTATACTAGTGACAAGCTGTATTAAACAATATGCAATCAACTTGAAACACAGCACTTGCTGGGAGCAACTGCATATGTTACAGTCATGCTCACAAGCTTGCCATATCAGCCGTTGTACATTCTGACATGCTAAGTGTAATTATCTCTGAGGAATATAATAACAGAAAATGTTAAAAAAACCATGAATACTAATATACTGTAGTTATTTTTAGGAAAATATGTTGGAAGAGTGACCCTTAGTATGCTACCGTGCTGTGTTGTGCAGCATTAAGTGGGGTATATGTAAATATCTTTTTGATTTTGCTCTAAAAATCTGAAGTGTCAAAATTTCATGAGTCAAAGTGTTAAATTTCTTTCCCTCCAAAATATCCAGCAAATGGCCTGTCACTTATTGCACTGCAATGAGGCCTCTTAATTTTCATGTGGTGTTATGAATAACTGCCAATTCTTCTTGCTGTAACATTCAGCAACTTCCAGTTCAACTGCAATGCATTTAATGAATGTACTGCTTTGAGTTTATTCTTGATTAGGAGAATGAGAGTTCTTATCTTTGGTAGGTTTTATCATTAATATAATTTATCAAGTTGGATAATCAGGGAAAAATGAGTTAACAGATATCCTCATTCTTCTGAAAGGCAATAGTAATTATAATAATGGCAGTTATAATAAAAACAATAGCAACAAAAACATATTATAATTGCACGTGATAAACATACACCAACTTTTAATGAGTGCCAGGCTGTACTTTTTAACTCCATGTAGTGTTCATGTTATTCTTTTGAAGCGTGACATTTTTATCCCGATAATAAAGCAGAGGATCCTGAGATTTTGAGATGTTAAATCTTTTGTCCAAAATTTTAAAAACTGACTCCAAAATGGAAGAACCAACCCTGAACCTCAGTCCATGTCACTCCAGATTCCATGCTGTGTTTTAAACCAGATGCTCTTTATTTCTTAAACTAGATATAGTTATATTATTTTCAAATGCCAAATTTATAGATGGAATATATACGGATGACTTCGGATAGTCATTTAACAAAATATATGCTTTATATGATTTCATTTCTCTTAAAGATATAAAAAAATATAATATATAACCTATTATATATAACTAATGTTATTCTATAGTATTTTAGACATATGTAGTATATCTCTTCTAAACATGAGTATGAGAAGAAAAAGAAAATAATGACTTCTATTTTTGTTATAAAATCATACATAGACATTTCAAAAGATGTAAAATAAAGAAAGGCACTGAGAAGAATATTTTATTAATTTAATCATTACTAATTCAACTTTCTAGTAATATTTTGCTAATTTTCTTTCCACGGTTTTACCCATATACATATAGGAGCACACTACTACACAAATACTTTATCATTTCTTATAACATATTTTACAGAAGTTGTACCATACCTAAATTTTTCATTTAATAAGATGTATACAGCATTAAAAAATAAATGAAAATTGTGATTATTATTTATGTCATAATCTACTAAATATTTTCTGCTCTGTTAGTTTATGTTTCCAGACATGACATACTTAGTCATGAAATATTAGAAAAATCTGTTCTAAAATCAAAAGCAAGGTTAGAACCTCTCACTGATAATATACAATGTATTTTCAAAAGGAGTAAATCAAACTACTAATAATAAATTATTAGTAGTTAACATGACACTCTACCCAGAATATCCAAGAGAAAATATTGGAAAGATACTACAATTCATGCACTGTATATTATATTAAAATATTAAATAAACTGTTTAATGCAAAAAAAGCAAATACACTGGCACAACTTTCTTGTAAATACTATACATCCTGCAAAATGCCAAAGTGTAAACCTGAGAAGGACTGCATTGGGCCTCTAAAATAATATACTTCAGTAGAGGACAACAAAGATTAACTAAAAAAGTTAAAAATAAAAAATTGCAGGCACAATTTCATGTTTATGAATGGAGAATCAACATTGTAAAAAGTCAATTCTAACCAATATAATCTCTACATATTACACAAGTGCAATCAAAATGCAAAATAACTCTTTAAAGAATTTGAAAAATGAAAATATAAATTCAGTGTAAGAGAAATTATAATTTTTTCAATAAACTATGGTGGCAAAATTGTTATATATTTGAAACCATGTTATTTGTTAACATTATTTTTTCTAACACTAATTACATTATGATTATCTTTATTGTTTACTTTTTATTTTAGTTTCAGTGGTACGTGTGCAAGTTGGTTTTGTTTGTAAACTGCATGTCACAGGGATTTGGTGTACAGATAATTTTGTCACCCGGGTAATAGGCATAGTACCTGATGGTTATTTTTCTGATTCTCTTCCTCCTTGCACCCTCCACCCTCATGTAGACCCAGTGTCTGCTGCTCCCCTCCTACTATCCAGGTGTTCTAATGTTTAGCTCATACTTATAAGTGACAACATATAGCATTTGATTTTCTGGTCCTGTGTTAGTTTGATTAAGATAGTGGCCTCCAGCTCCATCCATGTTGTTGCAAAGGACATGATCTCATTCTTTTACATGGCAGCATAGTATTCCATGGTGTATATGTACCATATTTTCTTTATTCAGTCTACCACTGATGGGCATTTAGGTTGATTCTATGTCTTTGCTATTGTAGATAGGGCTGCAATGAACATAGGGATGAATGTGTCTCTATGGTAGAACAGTTTATATTTTGGGGGGCATATACCCAATAATGGGATTGCTAGGTGAAATGGTAATCCTATTTTAAGTTCTGTGAGGAATTGCCACACAGCTTTCCATAGTGGCTTAACTAATTTACACTCCTACCAGCACTGTATGTTTCCTTTGCTGCACAACCTCACCAGCATCTGTTATTTTTTGACTTTTTTCTAAAAGTCGTTTTGATTGGTGTGAGATAGTAACTCATTGTAGTTTTGATTTGCATTTCTCTAATTAGTGATGTTGAGCATTTTTTTATGCTTATTGGCTGCATGCATGTCTTATTTTGAAAAGTGTCTGTTTATGTTCTTTGCCCGATGAAAAAGTATATTTCTACTTCACCTTACATTAAGCAAGAATTTGAGATAGAAAATATTTTGTATAATATTAAGAAAAGAATAATTAGTTTTCATAATCTTGAGGTGGGCAGGATAAAATACACACGAGGCAAACAGAAATTGGCTGATGTATTTTACTCCCCCAAAATATTCTACGTTACAAAATCAACTAAAAACATATTTATAAAGCAAATGTTAGACCCAGGAATATATATGTAGTATACGTATAAGGCAATGATGATGTATCCAGTGCCAAGAACAGTGGCTCATGTCTGTAATCTAAGCATATTGGAAGGCCTAGGTGGGAGGATGGCTTCAACCCAGGAGTTCGAGACCAACGTGAGTGAAATAGTGGGAACCCGTCTCTAAAAAAAACAATAATAAAAAATTAGCGAGAAATTGGGGCATGCACCTGCAATCCCAGCTACGTGGAAGTCTGAGGTGGGAAGATCACTTGAGCTCATGAGGTCAAAGCTGCAGGGAGCCATGATGGTGCCACTGAACTCCTGCCTGGGTGATAGAGTCAGACACTATCTCAAAAAAATAAAAATAAATTAAGGGTTTGTATCCAGAAAAAACAACTCAAACCTGTAAGAAGACAAACTATGAAATAGAGTAATAGACAAATGATACAAATTGAAAATTCATAAAATTTTAAAAATGCTAATCACATAAACTGAAAACATGAATATGGAATTTTGCCCAATTAAGAACTATTAAAATGGTTAATAACATCATATATTGGTGAGAACGTATAATAAAATACACATACACAATTTTGTAGAAGTATAAATTTGTTAAACCTTTTGGAAAAGCAGTGGGTTATTAAATATTAACGCTATCTATATGTATATACCCTTTCACTCATAATTTCTATTTCTCGGTATCTGTTTTGCAGAAATACGCCAAGTGGACACAAAAAAATGCATGAAGCAGTTGGATATTGTTTCATTCTTTTAAAAATAAAGAAATAAACAGCCATGAATGAGGAAGCATGAAGCAAGTTTTATATGGCTATACTTACGCAATGCTATGCAGCTGTTAATAAAATGTACAATCAAACCAAATTTATTGACATGGAAAAATTGAAGATACATTGTTAAAGTTTTACACTTAATACAGGACAATACTATAGATAATATGGTGCTATTAATTTTCAAAAGCCTTATATGTTTATCTGTTTCTAATTTCATATGAAAGAGGAATGTAAAGACATACTGTATGGTGTGTTATAGAGCATTAATCCTAATTTCCCAGTCACATATTTTGTTTTTGTTTTTTTTTCATTTCAAGGATAGGTATCTTATGATTTAAGCAAAGGTGCCATGTAATTTATGATCCAAATCTGGATATGTTTGACCGTAAGAGGGGGCACAGGTAATAATTATGCATATTGAAAGGAACAAACCATATCTCTCGTACAAACCTCCCACTGTCCCTGAAAATCCTGATACATAGTCTCTATATTTATTCCAGTTAGTGAATTCTGTTCCATCCCCGCTGTTTGTGGTACGCGCAATTAATGTGAAGATAGTCAATTAGAGAAACATCTTTTGCAGACACTACTACTGTTACCAAAACACCAGGGGTTTTCTCTGGGTCCTGCTGCTCACCCCAAAGAAAGCCAATCACTGAGACAATGAGTATTACCAGGGAAAAAGGCTTTAATCGTGTGCGGCAGCCAAGGATATGGGAGATCAAACTCAAATCCATCTCTGTGACCAATTAGAATAAGGAGTTTATATAGTAGGGAAGAAATGTAAGAATGTGTAAGAAAACAGGAATAGGGAGGGGCAAGGAAGCAATCATGAGGAATGAAGATTCCTAGGCATGTCGTCGTCTGGTTGTGGTGATCTGGTGAGTTTCAGTTAGTCGATATCTTTTATTTTATTTTATTTTACTTTAAGTTCTGGGATACATGCACAGAATGTGCTGGTTTGTTACATAGGTATATGTGTGCCATGGTGGTTTTCTGCCCCTATCAAACTGTCCTCTAAGTTCCCTCCCCTCACCCTACACCCCTCCACACAGGCCCTGGTGTGTGTTGTTTCCCTCCCTGTGTCCAAGTGCTCTCATTGTTCAGCTCCCACTTATGAGTGTGAACATGTGGTGTTTGGATTTCTATTCCTGTGTTAGTTTGCTGAAGATGATGGTTTCCATTTTATTTTATTTTTGTTTTCTTTTCTTTCTTTTTTTTTTTCAGATGGAGTTTCGCTCTTGTTGCCCAGGTTGGAATGCAATTGCAAGATCTCGGCTCACTGCAATCTCTGCCTCCTGGGTCCAAGAGATTATCCTGCCTCATCCTCCCAAGTAGCTGGGATTACAGGCATGCACCACCATGCCCAGGTAATTTTGTCTTTTTAGTAGAGATGGGGTTTCTCCATGTTGGTTAGGCTGGTCTCAAACCCCCGACCTCAGGTGATCCACCTGCCATGGCCTCCCAAAGTGCTTGGATTATAGGCATGAGCCACCTTGCCTAGCCTAATGGCTTCCATTTTCATCTATATCTCTGCAAAAGACATAATCTCTTTCCTTTTTATGGCTGCATAGTATTCCAAGGTGTGTATGTGCCACATTTTTTTATCCAGTCTATCATTGATGGACATTTGGTTTTTTTTCCATGTCTTTGCTATTGTAAGTAGAACTGCAATAAACATATGTCTGCATGTGTGTTTACAGTAGAATGAATTATATTTTTTGGATATATACCTGATAATGAGATTGCTGGGTCAAATGGTATTTCTGGTTATAGATCCTTGAGGAATTGTCATATGGTCTTCTATAATGATTGAACTAATTTACATTCCCAATAACACTGTAAAAACGTTCCTATTTCTTCACAGCCTCACCAGCATCTATTGTTTCTTGACTTTTTAATATTTGCCATTCTCATTAGCATGAGATGGTATCTCATTGTGGTTTTGATTGGCGTTTATCTAATGATCATTGATGTTGAACCCAGTTGATACTTTTTTGAGAGGTCCGAATGTCATTTCCTGAGGAAGAAACTCAGATAAAACAAATGTAAGTTTCAAGCTTTATGACCAGATGTCAAACATAGAAAAAATTTCTATGTTTATTCATAAAAACGATCTGTGGCACCATTGGGTTGACATGATGGTTAATATTGGGCATCAACTAGATTGCACTGAAGGATACAAAGTATTGGTCCTGGGTATGTCTGTAAGCTTGTGGCCAAAGGAGATTAACATTTGAGTTAGTGGACTGGGAGAGACAGACTCACCTTCAATCTGGGTGGATACCATCTAATCAGCTGCAAGCATAAAAGCAGGCATGGAAAGAGAAGACTTGCTGAGTCTTCTGGCCTCCCTCTTTCTCCAGTGTTGGATGCTTCCTGCCCTTGAGCATCAGATTCCAAGTTCTTCAGCTTTTGGACTCTTAGACTTATATCATTGATTTTCCAGGGGTTCTCAGGCCTTTGGTCACAGACTGAAGGCTGTACTATTGGTTTCCTTAATTTTGAGGTTTTGGGACTTGGACTGGCTTCCTGGCTTCTCGGCTTTCAGACAGCCTATTGTGGGACTTCACCTTGTGATCATGTGAATCAAACCCCTTCATATATATTCATCTATTAGTCCATATGTTTAGAGAACCCTGACTAATGCAGATTTTGGTGCCAGGAGTATTAGTTTGTTCTCATGCAGCTAATAAAGACATACCCAAGACTGGGTAATTTATAAAGGAAAGAGATTTAATTGACTTATCGTTCCACATGGCTAGGGAGGCCTCAAAATCAGGGAAGAAGGCAAAGGAGGAGAAAAGGCATATCTTACGTGGTGGCAGGCAAGGAAATCCCCCTTTACAAAACCATCAGGTCTTGTGAGACCTATTCACTATCATGAGAACAGCACAGGAAAGACCCAGTGCCATGATTCATTTATGTCCTGCCAGGTCCCTCCTACCATACATGAAAATTATGGAAGCTACAACTCAAGATGAGATTTGGGTGGAGACACAGTCAAACAATATCATTCTGCCCCCAGAACTCCCCCAAATCTCATGTCCTCACATATCAAAAGCAATCATGCCTTCCCAACAGTCCAACAAAAGTCTTAACTTATTTCTGCATTAACTCAAAAGTCCACAGTCCAAAGTCTAATCTGAGACAAGGCAAGTCCCTTCTGCCCCTGAGCCTATAAAATCAAAAGCAAGTTACTTACTTTCTAGTTTCAATGAGGATACAGGCATTGGGTAAAAACACTTGTCCCAAATGGGATAAATTGGCCAAAACAAAGGGCCTACAGGCCCCATGCAAGTCCAAAATCCAGTGGGGCAGTCAAATCTTAAAGCTCCAGAATGATCTAATTTGACTTCATGTCTCACATCCAGATCATGTTGATGAAGGAAGTAGGTTTCCATGGTCTTGGGTAGCTCTGCCCCTGTAGCTTGCAGGGTACAGCTCCTCCAACCTTGGCTGCTTTCAAAGGCTAACATTGAATGTCTGTGGCTTTTCCAGGTACATGATGCAAGCTGTCAGTGAATCTGCCATTCTGGGGTCTGGAGGATGATGGCTTTCTTCTTACAGCTCCGCTAGGCAGTGCCACAGTGAGGACTCTGTGTGGGGGCTTCCCACCCTACATTTTCCTTCTGCACTGCCCTAGCAGAGGTTCTTTATGAGTGTTCCACCCCTGCAGCACAACTCCGCCTGGACATCCAGGCATTTCCATACATCATCGGAAATCTAGGTGGAGGGTCCCAAACCTCAATTCTTTACTTCTGTGCACCCACAGACCCAACATCATGTGTAAATCACCAAAGCTTGGGGCTTAGACCCTCTGAAGCAAGAGTCTGAGATGTACATTGGCCCCTTGTAGCCAATTTAGATGTACATTGACTGGGATGCAGGGCACCAAGTCCTGAGGCTGCACAAACAGCAAGGCACCACTCGGCTGGGCCCATAAAACCATTTTTTTTCCCTCCTAGGCCTTGAGGCCTATGATGGGAGGGTCTGCTGTGAGGTTTTCTGGCATGCCCTGGAGACATTTACCCTATTGTCTTGGCAATTAACATTTTGCTCCTCATTACTTATACAAATTTCTGCAGCTGACTTGAATTTCTCCTTAGAAAACCTGCGATTTTCTTTTTTTTTTTTCCCACATCTTCAGGCTGCAACTTTTTCAAATTTATGCTTTGTTTCCCCCTTGAATGCTTTGCTACCTAGAAATTTATTCCACCAGATAACCTAAGTCATCACTCTCAAAAAGTTACGCAGACCTCTAGGCAAAATGCCATCTTAGCATAGCGAGAGTAACCTTTGCTCCAGTTCCCAACAAGTTCCTCATCTTCAACTGAGACCGCCTCAGGCTGGACTTTATTGTCCATGTCACTATCAGCATTTTGGTCAAAGTCATTTAAGTAATCTCTATCCTGAGATTTTGCTGAAGTTGCTTATCAGCTTGAGTTTTTGGGCTGAGATGATGGGTTTTCTAGATATACAATCATGTCATCTGCAAACAGAGATAATTTGACTTCCTCTCTTCCTATTGAATGCCCTTTATTTTTTTTCTCTTCACTGGTTGCCCTGGCCAGAACTTGCAATACTATGTTGAATAGGAGTGGTGAGAGAGAGCATCCTTGTCCTGTGCTTGTTTTCAAAGGGAATGCTTTTAGCTTTTGCCCATTCACTGTGATATGATATTGGCTATAGGTTTGTCATAAAGTTATTATTTTGAGATACGTCCCATCAATACCTAGTTTATTGAGAGTTTTTAGCGTGAAGGGCTGTTGAATTTTGTCAAAGGTCTTTTATGTATCTATTGAGATAATCATGTGGTTTTTGTCATTGGTTCTGTTTATGTGATGGATTATGTTTACTGATTTGTGTATGTTAAACCAGCCTTGCATCCCAGGGATGAAGCCAGCTTGATCGTGGAGGATAAGCTTTTTGATGTGCTGCTGTATTCGGTTGGCCAGTATTTTATTGAGAATTTTCACATCGATCTTCATCAGGGATATTGGCCTGAAATTTTCTTTTATTGTTGTGTCTCTGCCAGGCTTTGGTATCAGGATGATGCTGACCCCATAAAATAAATTAGGGTGGAGTCCCACTTTTTCTATTGTTTGGAAGAGTTTCAGAAGGAAAGATACCAGCTCCTGTTTGTACCTCTGGTAGAATTCAGCTGTGATGCCATCGGGTCCCGGGCTTTTTTTGGTTGGTAGGCTATTAATTACTGCCTTAATTTCAGAAATTGTTATTGGCCTATCCAGGGATTCAACTTCTCCTGGTTTAGTCTTGGGAAGGTGTATGTGTCCAAGATTTTATCCATTTCTTCTAGATTTTCTAGTTTATTTGCGTAAAGGTGTTTATAGTATTCTCTGATGGTAGTTTGCATTTCTGTGGGATCAGTGGTGATATCCCCTTTATCATTTTTATTGTGCCCATTTTATTCTTCTCTCTTTTCTTCTTTATTACTCTGATTATCAGTGTATTTTATTAATCTTTTCAAAAACCTAGCTCCTGAATTCATTATTTGAGGAATTTTTTTGTGTCTCTCTCCTTCAGTTCTGCTCTGATCTTAGTTATTTCTTGTCTTCTGCTAGTTTTTTGAATTTGTTTGCTCTTGCTTCTCTAGTTCTTTTAATTGTGATGTTAGGGTGTCAATTTTAGATCTTTCCCACTTTCTCATGCAGGCGTTTAGTGCTATAAATATCCCTACAGATGGTGGAGAGGATGTGAAGAAGTAGGAACACTTTTACACTGTTGGTGGGAGTGTAAATTAGTTCAACCATTGTGGAAGACAGTGTGGCTATTCCTCAAGGATCTAGAACCAAAAATACCATTTGATCCAGCAATCCCCTTACTGGGTATATACCCAAAGAATTATAAATCATTCTACTATAAAAACACATGCACACGTATGTTTATTGTAGCACTGTTTACAATAGCAAAGACTTGGAACCAACCCAAATGCCCATCAATGATAGAATGGATAAAGAAAATGTGGTACATATACTCCATGGAATACTATGCAGCCATAAAAAAAAGTGAGTTCTTTGCAGAGACATGGATGAAGCTGGAAACCATCATCCTCAGCAAACTAACACAGGAATAGAAAAACAAGCACCACATCTTCTCCCTTATAAGTGAGAATTCAACAATGAGAACACATGGGCATAGGGAGGGGAACATCACACACCAGGGCCTTTCAGGAGTGGTGAGCAAGGGGAGGGAGAGCATTAGGAGAAATACCTAATGCATGCAAGGCTTAAAACCTAGATGATGGGTTAACCACCAAGGCACATGTATACCTATGTTACAAACCTGCACATTCTGGATATGTATCCTGGAACTAAAAGTATAATTTGTTTTTTAAAAAATAAATCTCTAGGAAGTTCCAAACTTTCCCACATTTTCCTGTCTTTTTCTGAGCCCTCCAAACTGTTCCAACCTCTGCCTGTTACCCAGTTCCAAAGTTGCCTCCACATTTTCAGGTATCTTTACAGCAGTGTACCACTAACCAGTACCAATTTACTGTATTAGTCTGTTCTCACACTGCTAAGAAACACATATCGGAGGCTGGATAATTTATAAAGGAAAGAGGCTTAATGGACTCACAGTTCCACATGGCTGGGGAGGGCTCACAATCGTGGCGGAAGGCAAAGGAGGAGCAAATGCATGTCTTACATGGTGGCAAGCAAGACAGCCTGTGCAGGGGAACTCCCCTTTATATAACCATCAGATCTTGTGAGACTAATTCACTATCATGAGAGCAGCACAGGAAAGACACACCCTGATGATACAATTACCTCCCACCATCTCCCTCCCATGATACATGGAAATTATGGGAGTTACAATTCAATGAGATTTGGGTGGGGACACAACCAAACCATATCAATTGGTTTCACTACATTAAATAATATGGTGACAAATAAGCTTCAATTTTCTCCTCCCAACATCTAAAAGACTCTTTTATATAGGAAAACTTTGTGTTGTAAGGTGGGGTCTACAATTTCAACAGTTACATTAAGAGTATTAGGAAGAAAATCTAGATCTGCTCATGGACCCTGTGTAGTCTTTCAATTTTGCTGATATTGTGAAAGATCATGGAGAGAAGGAAAAATTAAGTGGTAGTGAAATTTTTAAAGCACCTAATGAAACCTCAGTGAAGTTCCAGAGTATCATCTGGACTTTTCAGTTATATGAGCCAAAAAGTTTTATCATTTTTAGGTCAATAAAAGTTAGATATTCTGTCTTTTCTACCAGAGAGTAGTGAAGAATACAATTCAGGATTATCATTAGCAAAGGTTAACTCTAATAAGGTGTCTGGAAGTAGCAATTACATGGAGCCAAGAATAAAAAATTAACATTTTGCCTCTGGTCCTTCTAATTTTTTTACATTTTTTAGAGATGTGCAATATATTAAATGTAAAAGAAAATTAAAACAATAACCTTTATATTGTATTTGAACTTAAGACTAAATTTTATATTTTGATATTATCTTTTGGATATTTAAGAAAAAATGGACAGTCTTATTCCTCACTGGAAAACGCTTCCTCTAATAGAATCTGCTTGGTTTTTTTTTGTTTTGTTTTGTTCTTTTCCATTGCTTATTGTTATTGAATTGTTTCAGGCTTTCTTATTATTTAATAAACATTTGTGACTTTCCATTTACTTTTGTAGCCAATTATGTTCAAATTTAATAATGTTTAGTTGATGTTAATGCTATCTTTTTTTAATTGTATTTTATATTGTAAAGTGTGATTCATTTCTCATTGGCGCAGTTCATCTGCAAATATTTTTTCAAAAGTTGTTCATCTATTCTCTTGAAGCATACCATATTTAAATATCTTATGTTTTCATCAAATAGGAAACTTGAATAAGTACAGCTATTTTAGCCAATTTTTATTAGATGTTATTTATTGTTGAAGAAGTCAGATAATGGATAATCTTCTCAATGTTTATTGGAACTTAATCTATTTCCGATTCTGTATATATAAATTATATTTTATCTTTAAATTTATAATTAAAATTTATAGAAAAATGCTTCCTATTGTTTACTATATCCTGGTAAAAGACTATTCAAATTAGAGTCATTACAAATCACATGAGCATCATTTACATTAAATATTTTGTTTAAATATCCTTAATGTATTTCATTCAGACTGTAGTAACCCTTTAAATGTAAATACTCATATTTAAAGTTCAAACAGTATTTCTGGTCATTGTTTTGAGCATAGTTAATATCTCAATTAATATTGCCAGGCTAGATATTCAGTCTGTCTTTTATATCTCAAATCTTTTATCACATCTATTGTGACTCCTGTTCTTCTACTCTATATTTTAAAACATCTAATTACCTTTGTTCTATACATCACCGATTGGATTTTCTACAAAACAGAATTCTCCTTTATTTTCTTTATTATGTATTTAGTGTTTCTGTTTCCTAAGTTGCTTTTCTATCTTTCTTTTTCACATTTATCTCTCATTTTATTTTATCCTGTTATTTTTAATTTACCTTCTCCCTTTTTTATTCTATTCTGTTACAGTTTTATAAAAACATTTATTCCCATTAAAAATAAGAAATTGTTCTTACTTAATTTTATTTAACTTTAGATGGGCATGTCTTCCACCAGTATCAGTAGAGTCTAGTGTTTGAAAAATATTAGGAATTGCAATTCCCAGTTTCTTTATCATCAAAACTCTTTCCACAATTTTATGCTTGTTCTTTAGTTGTGGTAATTTTACCGCCAATATGAAATAATTTATTACTAGTTGCCACCTCCACTTTTCTTCTAAACCTCAGATTAATTTTATACAGGCATTATCTAGCTGTTCCATTCTCTAACCTGTTACATTCAAAGAAGTCCTGATGGCAAAGAAGGTGCACATTGCTGTGGCTACATAAAAACGCAGCACCCATCCTTCAAAAAAACATCTGTAAGGTTTTTCCCATAGGGCTATAGAAAAGGAAGATGGAAAAATGGTTTTCTTAATCTACTTCTATGCCATACCACAAAGAACAAGAAGCTATCAATCACTTCTCTCAATGAAATTCCACTGTCCTTGGGTTAGGTACATTTCTTTTTTGATCGATGCAAAGATCTAAACCAAAGATTGTGTTATCTGTTTTTTCATTTTCCTCTGACTTCATAGATTCTGCTGAAAGTTAGAGAGGCTGTGTCAGATGCTATTTTTAAAGCAAACTTTTAATTTTAACATTATTGAAAATGCTTGTTCTTTGAGAAAATATTTGTAAGAAATATATGTTGTAAATCTACTTTTAAACTATGAGATTATGATAGACACACTTTTCAAATGTCACAATTCTTTCTGGGGATGTAAAAATAAAGTGAGTTGTGGTCTTCCTATTTTGTGTAATTTGTATGTCTATTTTAAAGAAAAGCATACTGAAATCATCTTTGCAAAAATTATGACAGTGAGAGAAATCTGATATAGAAATCTGATGTAGAAAAATTATGGCATTCAAAAAATCTGACCTAGTCGACTCTGTCTTGCTTCTAACTTCCAAGCTGATCTGGTTCATTTCTGGCCATAGGCAAAGTGAACTATGGGAGGAATTTAGTTTACAGTTTAAAACAAAAGTGATATGTGATAATTATGGTTTAGGAGTCATGTATCCAGAAGTGGCAAGATTCGTAACTTTTCCAATTGCTTCTATAGATAATATCACTATTATGAAACCTAAGATGGGTGTTTGAGTTATATTGCAGACTCTGCACTTCTGATGGACTAGCTGGCACCATCTGGATTGGTAACCCATACTAAGAAACTGGCTCATAAAATCTTGTGACTCCCCCATGCAGGACTGAATCACGACTTTGGTCTCCTATCATCTCATCCTCAATGCCAACAATCAGCATTCCCCATTCCCTAAAACCTGCCCACCAAACTATCCTTAAAAAACTCTAGCCTCTGAGTTTTCAGGGAGGCTGATTTGAGTAATAACTCTTGTCCTTCTGCTAGGCAAGCCCTGTGATTATTGAACTCTTTCTCTACTGAAATACTGCTGTATCTGTGAATTGGTTTTATCTGTGCAGTAGGCAAGAAGAACCCATAAGACAATTATAACTGTTTATAATATGAATATAAATTTAGCTTTGCAAATGACATCTATGAAAGTTGGAGCAAGCAATGCTATATACCTGATGTTTACTTTGTATAATGGTAATTGACAGAGAAAGGATTCTGCACTTACAGAAGAGAAAGATATGCACCTAAAGAATTTGAAAATAATTTGGATTTATTTAGTAGCAACTCCAAATGCATAATTTGTTGTATACTTCAGTCTTGACTTTCAGGATTATGATATCTGATATGGAGGATGATGCTCATCATTGCTGCTGCTATGGGGCAATATATAAAACATTTTAAGTGCTTAAAGTGAAGAGAGTTTAAATCAAAGTATCTCTTGTAATGATCTAAGGAACACAGCCAAGTGGAATTGGAATGCCATGTGAATTTGAAGTGACTAATAACTGCAATAGTGTATATATACAAGAGGATAAAATCAACTTTCATTTTGTAAATATTGCAGGAATATAAGGCTGTTTAACAGTGGAATATTATTCTATAGTGTTATTGGAGAAGTTTCATTTTCAATTAATTCCAACCATTTTGTAATCCTAAATCATTTCACTTAGGTCCACTTCAGACCATATTTATGTGATTTTTTAAAAATTGGAAAATAAAACTTGTATATATTTATGGTGTACATGTTGTTTTGAAATATGAATGGCTAAATTGGATTAATTAACATATGCAAGACCTTACATACTTAATATTTTTGTGGTGAGAACACTTACAATTTACTCTGTTAGCAATTTTCAAGAAACACATTTGTGCTTTTAATACCAGCAAGCTGAAGCTATTATTTGCACAAGCTGATTTATTTAAAGCTGTTTACATAATAGAACCAGAAAAGTCTGTGCAGTTTACATCTTCCATCTTCCATCTATGAATATCACAAATTATCCATTTTTATCCATTGTAAGAATATTGACATTTCTCTCACAGTCTGACTTTTCCACTTTTAATGTAGGAAGGAGCCAAGCTTCTGAATCAAGCCAATACCTTAGCTTGAGCTTCTAATTCATTAATAGAGACCAAAAATATTTGACCACTAATCTAAGGAAGGACTAAAACGATTCTGTTTGCTTTTGGTTGAGAGAAGCAGAGAACATATCAATTTGATAAAATACCTGTAAGGTACATTTTCTGACACCTTGATGTAACACTTGCTTCTGAGTTGAGAATACTGGGTGGTTTTGTTGATTTTATGTGAAACCACCTTTTAAGGATGAGTAAGTATAGGGAGAAGCAGCCTGTGGAATATAAATATACAGAAATTTGTGAAGGTGAAATTTGTAAAAGTGATAAAGAAGTGTCTATTTAGAACTTTGTACCCTTTGACTGTTATCTTTCCTTTCTCCATTTTATCCCAACCAGCCTCTGGTAACCTCCATTCTACTCTCTACTTCTATCAGTTCCACATGTTTAGATTCTACGTATAAGTGAAGAATATGGCATTTCGCTTTCTGTGCCTGGTTTATTGACGTAGCATAATGTCCTCTTGACATAAAGTTTTCTTTGTTAAGGCTGAATAGCATTCTATTATTTATTTTGTATCTGTTGAAAAGGGGATTGCAGTTTTGCTTTTTTTTTATTCAGTTAGTTTGTTGTTCCTGCATAGAAATGCTCCTAATTTTTTATATTTATATTGTATCCTGCAATTTTTTGAATTTGTTTATCAGCTCTAAGAGTTTTTGGTAGAGCTTTTAGGTTATTCTCTATATGACAACTTGTAATCTGCAAGCAGGAATAATTTGACTTCCTCTTTTCCAATTTGGATATTTTTTCTTTCTTCCTCTTGCTTATTTTTTTTTCTGGCTAGGAGGCCAGTATCTCTGATAAAAATAGATGCAAAAATTCTCAACAAAATAATAGCAAACCAAATCCAACAAGTTGTCAAAAAGATACTACACTATGATCAAATGAGATTTCCCAGAAACGCAAGGATGTTTCAACATAAATAAATCACTAACCATGACACATCCCACCAATAAAATGAAGGAAAAATAATGTAATTATCTCAATAAATTCAGAAAAAGTATTTGATAAAATTCAATATGTCTTTATGACAAAAATTCTCAATAAGTCAGGTATAGAAAGTAAGTACCTCTGCCTAATAAAGTCCGTAAATGACAAATTGACAGCTAACATCATAGTGAAGGGAGAAAACTGAAACAAGACAAGGCAAGGATGCCCACTTTCACTACTCTTGTACTGTAAGTTCCAGCTAAGAGACTGGATTTTAATATTCTAATCACAATGAAATAACTGATTTGTGAGGTAACTGATATGTAAATGAGCCCGATGTGATCATTCCACAATGTGTATTCATATCAAAGCATCATATTTTAACCCGTAAATAGAGACAATTATTATTTGTCAGTTAAAAATACTTTTTAATGAAGAAGGAACTCTTAAAGAGAAAGGAACAATTGGAGACTGGTTATGAGAAGTTAAGATGAATACAATAAAGAGAAAAATATGTATTTTGGATTATTACTTGGAGGTCATCAATAATCAGGGAGTAGAACCTTTACTGAAATCAAGTTAAGAAATCAGGAAAATATTAAAGAGATTCAGAGACAGCTATTGTTATGTTCTGAAATGAGAAATATAAGAACATTTAAAGGCATTAAATGATAAAATTATAGATGAGTACATGCATACGGTTATAAGAGCCATCATTTTGAGCATAGTTTTGGGGATAAGAGTGATAAAGACAAATTTATTCAATAAAACTTTCTAAAGCATGGTAAGGAAGACTATTCAGTACCATTACAGTGGGTATGTGGACCACGGCAAAGGGATTTTGCATTGGGAGAGTGATATTGGGTTCAGCTCCAAATATAGCATGAGCAAGTGTGAGTTTATAGCCAAGGATCAGTGCAGGGCTCTGTGGATGGAAAATTATAAAGAAAAATAATCACAGGTAAGGGAGATTCTGGCTAAAACAACCTGACGTGATTATTGATGAAACAAGTGAGGGTGAACAGACTTCACCTGGGAATGAGAAAGGATGAGGAACCCGATCAAAAATAGAGGATGGTAGGAAATCAAGGTTGGGAAAGGGTTCTTGCTAAACTGACTTAACAGGGTTGTATGATGAAACTGAATTTAATTAAGAAGTATATAGTTGGGCTTAGGAAAAGGTTCAGGAGCCTGACTAAAGTTTGGTCAGCCAAAAATCTTTATATTTCCCCACTTCTTAATCAAGAACAAAAGAGACATTCTTCATTCCTGTAAGTAACAGAAGTCCAGTTTTCTTGTTTGACTGCCTTTTGTTCCTTAAGGACTTGCTGAATCATATGTTAGGACTTGGTAGTAGAGGATATTTGATGGACGGTGCTAGCAGTCAGGTGTTTAATGAGGGGAATTTTTATGAAATGCAAAAACAAACAAACAAACCAATAAAAACAAAAAAACAAAGATTAGTCATTAGAAATACAGTTTCCGAGTCCACAGGGCTGCCAGTTGAGATTTCTAGAAGTGGAGTTCAATGCATCCATAGAAGGTAAAGTGAGAATGGCAGTAGCCCAGTGGCCACTTTTAAATTTTTTTGTTGGTAGTTTAAATGTCTCTGTGTCTTTCGTAATGGCATTGAATCTTGCAGCGAATTTTCTCAGTAGCCCTTGCAACATTTGGCATCAATATTATCTATACATTATCTGTTTTTGTAATTTATCTGAACCTTATATGATGTAATCCAGCATCAGCATGCTAGTCTTGGGGAAAAAGGCAGTTTTAATTTTTAATAATTCCAAACTAGAAGGGTAGGATAAAAAAATGGAAATGTTAATTTGGAGAGTTGTAGCCAGATGTTTGAAGAAATTAGAATAATTTAGTGTCTGTTCTAGTTTTAAGATCATAACAAAACCTTAAATACAATGAGCAGGACTAGCATTTAATGCCCACAAAAGTGTGCCATAGCTTTTCATGGAAACATAATTTTTCTTTCTACAGTTACCCACATTTCTTTCAAAGATAAAGTAAATCTGTTTGCCAAATGAGAGCAGTCTTATTAAACTTGGCCTGGTAATTTATATAAGTGCAGCATGAATAGTGGCTGATCACATAACCTTTTTAAGTTTGCCTTGATGGAACTTTTCATAAGGAATCTCAGATTAGACTTTTAAAATCCTCCTGTGGCTAAGAAGCCAACACAAGGACTTGCCATCAGATGTTGCAATATTTACAGATTTGGGAAAATTCCCCTTTTCTTGATATCCTCAAAATATCCTGACGTTCCTAGGCATTTCAAGAAGTGACCTTTTTTACTTACCTCTAAAACAACATTTAAAGCCAGGTACAAATCCAGTTTTCCAAGGGAAGCTTTATAAGCAATGACATCTTAAAGTCAACCTTAGTGCCTTAAAGCTGTCTGATCATATCTGATTTTATGTATTATTCTTACTAATCTATGAAGTAATTTTAGCCCCAGGATATAGGGGTTTATTTAATTATTTTTAATAGCAACCAGTTAACAATTATTGCATCGTGACAGATGAGTTTGTCAGGAAAAGAGCCAAAGAGAATCCTGGTGAAAACCACTGCCACCTTGGGGTGACTGTGAGTGTACCCAGCCAGTGCCATAATCCCTGGGGAACAATCTAAGAGACTTGACACTCTAAGGAGAAAATAGACTTCTCCAAAGTAAAGCAGCCATTCATTAATCAAGTAATCAAGCAAATAACAACAACAAGCCCAGAAAATGGGGGAAGGAGGGAGAAGGTCACTACAGCATACTATATAAAATATCCAGTTTCAAATAGAAACATGAAATATGCAGAGAAATAGGAAATTATTGCCTATATATTGGAAAGAAGGAAGTGACAGAAACTGCTTATGAATGTGCCAGAAGTTGAATTTAACAGACTTCAAAACAGACATTATACATACATTCAGAGAACTAAAGGATACCATGATTAAATAATTGAAAGTATGAAGATAATGTCATATCAAATAGATAATTCCAACAGGACATATAAATTATAAAAAAGAAATAAATAGGTATTCTACTATGATATAGATATGAAAGGTACAATATTTAAAATTATTATTATTGAAAACAGGCCAATCCATCAGAGCCCCAAGATATATGAAGCAAAAACTGACAGAAATGAAGTGACAAATGGACAATATAATTATTAAAGTCTTCTAATGATGAAAACTTTAATACTTCACTTTCAATAACAGAACAGTTAAGCAGAAGAACAGTAAAGAAATACTATAAATAACTTGAACAATATTATAAACCAGCTAGACCTAACAGATATTTATTATACACTCCACCCCAAAAAGTGGAATACATACTCTTCTGAAATGCATGTGGGACATTCTCTAGGACAGAATATAAGCTTGGTAGTAAAACAAACCTCAACACATTTTAAATAATAGAAATAAAGTATTTTTCCTCGTCACAATGGAATGAATTTAGAAATCAATAACAAAAATGGAAGCTTAAATACACATAAATTAAACAACACATTCTTACATAATCAATAGTAAAAATAACCAATCAAAAGGAAAATTAGGAAAGATTGAGATAAATGAAAACAAAAACTCAACCTACCAAACTTAAAGGATACAGCTGAAACAGTGCTTAGAGAAAAATTTATACACGTAAATATCTATATTAACAAAGGTAAAATATTGCTGATCAATAACCTAACATTTGGCCTTAAAACATAGGGTAAGGAAAAGTAAATGTAACCTAAAAAAGCAGGAGAAATAAAATAATAGATATTAGGGTGGAAATTAAAAAGATAGAGGATAGAAAAATAATAGGGAGAATCAATGGAACTCAAAGGTTGTTCTTTAAAAAGATTTTAAAAATTGGCAAACCTTTAGTTAGATTGTATAGCAAAAGATATAAATTCCAGCAGACATGTACAGAAGAGTATATACCAATTCTTCACACAGCTTTTCCAACAATAAAAGACGGGAATACTGCTAAACTTACCCTATGAGCCTTAGTATTACTTTGTCACCAAAACCAGGCAAGTCGTCATAAAGAAGGAAAACTATGTGTCAATATCTTTTACAAATGTGAATATAAGAATCCTTAAAATACTAGAAATGTATAAAAATAATATGTATAAAAGAATTATATATTATGACTAAGAGGGAAATACTACAGAAATGCAAGGTTAGTTTAACATCCAAAAACATTGTTAGTACACTATATCAATAGAACAAAAAACAAAAACAATATGATCCTCTCAACTGATGCAGAAAAAGCCTTTTACAAAATTTAAGCACAGTTTATAATAAAAGCCCTTACCAAATAGAAATAGAAAGAGACTTCCTCAACTTGATAAAGGAAATCTACTAAAAACTCATACCTAATAAATTTAATAGTGAGAATATTGTATAAGTTCCCTCTAAGTCAGAAAAAGGCAACAAAATATGTTCTTGCTACATTGTTTCAGCAGTGTACTGGAGATGCTAGCCAGAAAAAATAGGCAAGAAAAGAAGTAAAAAACATCTAGTTTGGAAAGGAAAAGTAAACTTATTTGTAATTTTAGATGACATGACATTATATATAGAAAAATGAGGTTTTACTAAAAACTTTTATAACTAGTAAACAAACTCATCAAAATTTCAGGGTACAAAATCAATATTTAAAAACCAATTATAGGCCGGGCGTGGTGGCTTACTCCTGTAATCCCAGCACTTTGGGAGGCCAAAGCAGGCAGATTAAGGTCAAGAGATTGAGACCATCCTAGCCAGCATGGTAAAACCCCATCTCTACTAAAAATACGTAAATTAACTGGGTGTGGTGGCACATACTTGTAGTCCCAGCTACTCAGGAGACTGAGGCAGGAGAATCGCTTGAACCTGGGAGGCGGAGGTTGCAGTGAGCTGAGATCATGCGACTGCACTCCAGCCTGGAAATGGGGCGAGACCCCGTCTCAAAGAACAACAACAACAATAATATTATATTTCTTTATCCTTGCAATGAACAATTCCAAAATAAAATTAATGGTTATATTTATAATAGCATCAAAAATAAAATACTTAGGAATAAATACTTTTTTAAAAAAGTAAAATACTTATTCTCTAAAAACTATGAAACATTGTTGAAAAAGTAAAGATCTCAATAAAGTATTTTCCCCTTATCTGTGGTTTTGGTTTCCATGGTTTCTGTTACTCATGGTCAACTGCGTTCTGAAAATCGGTGAGTACAATACTTGAGAGAGAAAGAGTAACAGATCACATTCACTTTTATTACAGTATATAGTTATCAGTGTTCTATTTTACCATTAATTATTGTTAATTTTTTTACCATGTCTAATTAATAAATTAAACTTTATAATAGCTAGGCATAAATAGAAAAAATAGTACATACAGGGGTTTGGTATCATCTCTTGTCTTAGGCATCTGCTGGGAAAAGGGAGGGCTACTAAAAATGAAAAAAAAAAAGTGTATTTTATTCATGGATTGGAACACATTGTATTAAAAAGGTAGAAATACTCCCTGTATTCATCAATAGATTCAACACAAAGCTATCACAATTCCGTATAGTTTGTTTTTTGCATGCTTGGACAAGCTGGTTTTAAATTAAACTGGAATTACAAGGGACACAGAATAGTCTAATATATCTGAAAAAGGAATAAGGTTGGAGCATTCAAATTTCCTGATTTCAAAACTCACTCCAATGCAACAGTAATCAAGAGAGGGTGGTATTATCACAAGGGTAGATATAGAGATCAATGAAATAGACTTAAGAATACAGAAGTAAATCTCTGTGCCTTTGGTCAACTGATCATTGACAAGGGTACCAAGAGCATTCAAAGGAGAAAGGATAACATTTCAACAATAGTGCTTGGATAACTAGATAGCTACATTCAAAAGAATGCAATTAGCCCATTACCTGGAACCACATATATAAAAAATTCATTGAAAATGGAAATGTAAGAGCTAAAACTACAAAATTCTTAGAAGACGACATGGGGTAAATATGCACGATCTTGGATATGTCAATGGAGTCTTATATATGAGATGCCAAAAGCACATAAAACAATGACAACAATAAAAATAAATAGATAAATTGGACTTTATCACACTTGAAAACATCTATTTTTCAAATGACACCATCCAGTGAAAAGACTACACACAAAATGGGAGAAAGTATTTGTGACTCATACATCTGTTAATGTACTTGTATCTATAATATATTTTTTTAAATTCCTACAACTCAGTTATAAAAAGACAAATGTTTTTTCCAAGACAGCATTATTGCTGTCAGGCATTTCCACATCATTTCATATCTGTGGTATGTGGAACAGATTGTCTTCAAAATCATGATGATGGAGGATAAAGAAGTAGAGAGTGGCACATGAGTTTTGTTGTTGTTGTTGCTGTTGCTGTTTTGAGATGGAGTTTCACTCTTGTTGCCCAGGCTGGAGTGCATTGGCAGGATCTCAGCTTATGGCTCACCACAACCTCCGCCTCCCAGGTTCAAGCAATTCTTCTGTCTCAGACTCCCAAGCAGCTGGGATTACAGGCATATGCCACCACGCCCAGCTAATTTTGTATTTTCAGTAAAGACGGGGTTTTTTCATGCCAGTCACCTGGTGTCGAACTCCCAACCTCAGCTGATCCACCACCTGGCCTCCCAAAGTGCTGGGATTACAGAGGTGAGCCACTGCACCTGGCCTCACATGAGTTTTTAAGGGTCATGCCTATACACAGCTTCATCACTTCCTCTAATGTCCCATTCAGCAGGAATTACTCGCATGGCCTCAATAAACTTAAAAGGTAGCCTGGAGAATGTTGAAGAGTGTATGTGTGTTCGTGTGTATATATCTATATATTTTACTTTTATTTATTTATTTATTTTTATTGTGCCCGTCTCCCCAACCCCCAACACCAGGGCTGGGAAGGAGCTAATGCAATGACTTTTTAAAATCACCAGTTTAGTCTAATGTTTCCTGGATGAATCATCAATATGTAAAATAATTTGAAATAATGGAGAAATTAATACAAAATACAAAAATCCATGGTCATCAGGATATGAAATGATACAAGGCTCCTAGTAGGGATCCAAACAAGATTCCTGATTGGCAAAGAAAAGCCTGTAATATTCTAAGGTGGTTTAAGAATTGTTTCTACATCCCAACAGGGAAAATGTTTTAAAATCTTGAGTCCCTGATTTGAGAAGTTACTAGACAACAGAGGAGTTACTAGACAAAGAAACATTATTTTTACTTAAAATTAAAGTTATAATCAATTGAAGTATCTAATTTTTCTATTCCAGGTTTCCCATTTTACTTTATCAGAAAGGGAAAGCAATGTTTACATACATGATTAGAATTCAGTGTTCTTTCTTCAGCAATTGGAAGCTGTGCCATATTTCATTAAGAAAGGTATAGCTATCTTATCAACTTAAAATTAAATAAATTCAGAATCCTCTATGCCATTCTGCTTTTTTAAAGCATCAATTGGATGCAGTGATGTCACAAACTCTGTGATACACACAAAAAGACATTCAACCCATCCTGCCTGCTCTAGCGATACAATTTTCCAAACATATGAGATACTTTCAATGAGCTACCATATTGCTGTTGCTAACAATCAACCAACAGAAAATTGAGCTATGACAATAGTAAATGTTCTATACTTGAAATATCCTGTACACTGTGCTAGGAAAATATATGTAGGTATGTCATATTTATATTCATGTAAAAGAAGTGAGCATGATAATTCATTTATTTCTTACAAGATGATAAGGAATGTACTATTTTAGATGAGAAAATTGAGGCATGTAGAGGTTAACCATATTATTCAGCTTCATATTTTTAGCAAGTAATATACTTTAAACTCAATCAGTGTAACTACAGAAATCTCCTTTAGAAAACTGTAAAAGTTTATTGTAGCTGATAGAACTATAGCATCATTGTTAAGAGCTATTATTTGAAGGACAATATATAGCATAAAATTATTCTGGATTACAAATGGATGTAAGCACAAATGTGAAAACAGGTAAATAAATCCACTTACATTCATCTTTAAGTTAATAAATGTGTACGTGCATCTCCAACTGATTATTTCCTATGTGACTAAAATGCAAAATGTCCAAACTAAGATAATTATGAATAATTTCACCTCTGATCATGGCTTTCATGTTCTTTTCTGTCTGTGAATAGCATTGTCATCTAACCATACAGCTGGCTGCCCAAGACAAAATCTTTAGTGTCATCTCATCTATACTTCCCGAGAAACAGCCATCAGTCAAAGAGTCCTGCCACTAAAGTTTCTCATATGCGGCCCTTCTTTCTAAATCCATTGCCAATTTCAGATAATCTTTTTTTTCAATCTGGGAAATTACAAATCTCTTTTACCCATTGTTCTTATGCTTCTATAATTCATCCTTCAACCTGCTTCCAAAATCTGCTTAAAATTCAATTATGTTTAGGCTATTCTATTATCAGTAGACAGAACACATTAAACATAAAATATGCATACAGCATAATTCTGTTAATAATTCTAAACTATACAAATACTGAATCATTAAGTCAGACTAACACAAATACAATATCTTGGTATTAACTTTTACTAATGATTTTACCAAAACAAGAATTCCAAGGATTTCCCAGAAATGTTCTTCCAGTATAGGAAGGAAAGAGATTAAAGTCTAGCTACTGAATCTTTTCCTTCTCAGCTTCCAACCTACCTTTCTAGCCTCATCACACTCCTCACAAATACATACACTCCAGCCTATACTTTATAAATTCCTGCAACATGATATGTTCTTTATGAGTTACTACCTGAATTTCTCTCAATTTGAAATAGTCTTTCCATTTACTTAATGTATTCCTAAGTTGAATACCAAATTCAAAGTTCATCTTATTTTCTAAAGATGTCCCAATACTCTTTCAAAATGAAGTATTCTCGCTCACTTTACCCTCATTTTCATAATTTGCGAGTGATATTGTCCTGTCCCACCCTCTAGATCTTAATTTCTTCATATGCATGCAACATTTTATATCATTTTCTGTTTTCTAACTTTTATTTCAGGTTTCGGGGGTACATGTGCAGGACTGTTGTATAGGTAAACTCATGTCACAAAGGTTTGTGGGACTGATTATTTCGTCACCCAGGTACTAAGCCTAATACCCGATAGTAATTTTTTCCAATACTTTAAGCCAACCCACAGATATGACCCATAATAGAGCCTGTTTTTATAAATGAATGCATCCATTAGAAATTTTCAATAGCATCAATAGTTTCTATACGTTCTTACAGAGTCTGATCATTGTTTTTCCTTATTTGAGAGTAATTAGTTCACAAGGAAGTTTGGTTCTTCAGATGGTTAGACACACTTCGTTCTAAATTAAAAACTGGATAAATAAGCTAGCATTAGAAATTATGCCATCCTTGAGTTCGAGGTTAGTGTGCAGTTGCTCTTGATGTTCATTTCTTTGTCCTTGACTTATGATGCTTTCTTTGAATTTTCTTAGAAAGTCGCTAAATATTATTTGGACAAATTCATGTATTTCCTATTTCCATGACTGGTGGGCTTTTAAAAAAATGTCTCAGCTGAAATGAGTATGTATTAGTGCTAACAATATATAATACAATTTTCTCCATTCTGGGCCAGGTGCCAGCACCTGCAGTTTTATAAAGTTCTATAAAAGGTGTCTCACAGCTGAAGGCTTAACTACCATTTTTCTCTACAGTGTCATTATTAAAATTAATTGATATTGGCAGGGATGGCCTTTCAGTTCTTTCTGTAGGAAAAAATAAATTATTCTGTCACAAATGTCCAAAGTATTTCTCTGTCTTATATCATAGAAAAAATGATATAATAATATATTTCTTTATAACTGCCAGAGAAATCTTAACTGAAATGAAAACTAGTCATGAATCTTAACATGTAAAGGTAATATTCTTTCAAACAAAAGGTATATATGATAGATAGAAACAGGTTCCTACTACTTTGCACTGTTAATATCTCTCTCTTCATCTACTCTATACTAATATCCAAGGAGGGGTTCATATTAAAATGATCGTCTTATTCACCAAACAGCTTAACACATTGTAAAAATTGTTTTCCTAATGATTACTATTGTTATTATTTTACCTATTTTTATATCAAGTATATTTTATCAAAATTACATGTTGCTCAAAAAAATCTATGAGTGCTAAGTCTGTAGATTTGTCATTTGACTTAATTTATATAACTTGTTCACATCTACTGAGTTTTTGAAAGTATAATATCAACAAAATAATTCAGAGAACACACATCATAAGTGTTGAATTTAGAATGAATTTAGCCAAGGACAGAAAAAAGATACTAATCACGGAATTTAATTTAGAATTGATGAGCTTTTTCGTTCTTGTAAGTAAGAATTGTTTTGAATAGTTTTAACTCTTTTTATATCTAATAATTTTCAAAGAAATTATAAGAAAAACTCACCAGGTGCAGTGGCACACGCCTGTAACCACAGCACTTTGGGATGCTGAGGTGGGCAGATCACGAGGTCTGAGATCAAGACCATCCTGGGCAACATGGTAAAACCCCATCTCCACTAAAAATAGAAAAATTAGCTGGTTGTGGAGGCATGCACCTATGTCCCAGCTACTTGGGAGGCTAAGGCAGGAGAATAGCTTGAAACTGGGAGGCAGAGCTTGCAGTGAGCTGAGATAGGGCCACTGCACTCCAGCCTGGTAACACAGCGAGACTTCGTCTCAAAAAAAAAAATCATTTAAGATTAACAAAAGATTTCTCAGATTGCAGCAAAAGATTGTGGCAGGTAAAGTAACAGAAGTGCTATCTTAAGAGAAAAAAATGTTTTATATTAATTTACAATTCAGATGGTCTTTGGAGAATTAACTGTAGTATAATTTTTCTATTAATGTGAAACCCTTAGAAAAAAGGTAAACCAGTAAGAATTCACTTATTAAATAAAACTACCTTTGCTGCTATTTTATGTTGATGGTAAATATTTTATAGCAATTCTTTTAATATACATATTCAACAATCATTAGACTGGGAAAATTTGATTTGTCTACATTGTTATTCCATCCTATTCATTCATTCTTTCTTCTGCTAATGCCTTTATCACAGCAATGGAAGTCAACCACAAACAAATATAAACATCAAGTTCAATAACTATAATCCAAATTCTCTAGAACATACAGTCTCCAAATAATCTTTTGTTCTGCCAAAGTTTGAGCTGTAGTCTTCACACAAAAATAAAATTTACCTTTGTTTTTCATTGCTTTTAAGCAGGAATCAGAGGCAATTAAATTTTGGATGTGGTACTAAAAAAGAAAAAAATCATGCCTAGTTCCACAAAAGTATGTAAACGGAAAGAAAGGAAAGCTAGGTGAATTCACCATATGAGAAAAGAAAACATGCTCAGTCAAGACTAAACGATTAGAACTCAGATGCCCCGTAGCAACAGAAAATTACAAGGCAAAGTGAGAAATCAAGCAACAAGTACGAGTGAGAGTCGGGAGAGTGATTTTAAGTTTCCTTATGCAGAGGGTACACTTACTGATTATAGGTGGAAAAAATGATACTAAATGAATTGCGGATAAATATAAGCACTTGCATCTTAGAGGTGCCCTGCTGAATATTTTGTTGATTTTTCTCAGGATTTACTTTTTTCTATTTTCCTAAGTTATAGAAAAAGAGTTATATATTTAGAGTCCTTACCTGAGAAGAATGCACAGCATTACTGAGAAGACTAACTTTTTAGTACAGAAACATAGAAATATGCAAGAGAGAACGTGATCAATTTCTAAAATGTGTAGCTCTTACTGTAAGTACGGTTTGAGTTTAGAGAAGAACAACTTCTATACAAGAACTTAAGAGAGGCTGTGAAAGCTCCTGCAGTTTGAATGTTGGAGAGGGGAAAGAAAAAAAAAACCCACTAACGGTAGGTGGAATGAAAAATTGGAGGCTGGGCACAGTGGCTCACGCCTATAATCCCAAACTTTGGGAGGCCGAGTTGGGCGGATCACCTGAGGTCAGGAGTTTGAGACCAGTCTGGCCAACACGGTGTAACCCAGTCTCTACTAAAAATACAAAATCAGCCAGATGTGGTGGTAGGCGCTAGTAATCCCAGCTACTTGGGAGGCTGAAGCAGGAGAATCTCTTGAACCCGGGAGGCAAAGGTTGCAGTGAGCCGAGATTGCGCCATTGCACTCCAGCCAGGGCGACAAGAGCGAAACTCCATCTCAACATTTAAAAAAAAAAAAAAGAAAGAAAAGAAAAAGAAAAGAAAGAAAGAAAAAAGTAAAGAAAAGGAAAATTGGAGATATGTTTTTGTTTTCCGTGTTGAGTGTCTTACCACATCACTTTGTATTAGTTTCGTATTGCTGCTACAACAAATTATGATGTAATCAGCAGTTTAGAACAACATAAATTATATTACTGTTCACCTGGAAGTCTGAGTGAGCTCAGCTGTTTCCTCTGCTTTATGTCTTTCAATGCCAAAATCAAGGCTTGCTGGGGTCTTTTCTTGAAGCTCTGAGAGAGAATTCCCTCCTTGCTCTTTCAGGTCTTTGGGTAAAACCTGTTACTTTGGTTATAGGCTGAAATCCCTTTTGCTTATTGACTGTTGTCCAGGAGCTTTTTTCAGCTTCTAAACTTCTCTGGCATTCCTTGACTTGTGGACCCACTCATCTTCAAAACGATCAATGACTTCTTCTCACACCTTATCTCTCTTACCTCCCATCTAGCCCTAACCTGAGTACCCTCTACTTTTAATGAAGATGAATGCTGGTAATTCTATTCAACCAAACTAAACAACTCAGGATAATCTCTATTTTAATGTGCATAACCTTGATTACATCTACAAACCCCCTTTGCCATGCAGCCTAACCTATTTATAAGCTACAAAGACATGGGCATGGGCATCTTTGGAGGACTTTCATTAGCATTTGAGAATGCTTTGATGAAAATATCAGTAACTTCACCTATTTGCTTGCGGACAGTTCTTATCTGCCAAAATGTATCAACCTAGTATGTAATGTTGCCAAAAAGTGCCAGAGAATGTACACCCTAGAGAAGGAGCTCTCAAAAATGACTAAAGGACTTTGTGTGCAAAAAAATAAATAAATAAATAAAATAACCTCCATATATCTCAGGCTGGACACTCCTAACTACACGTGTTTTACATCATTTCCCAGAGTTCGCCAGCAAGAACAAGATTCACTTGTCAATCAGACGTAACTTGTTTAAAAGTGCACCCTTTTTTTGCTGTCTTCCTTTTTCTGTCATGTCCCTATTCTCTACCACTGCTTCTTGAGAAATATTGTTTCCTATTTTATTGTTCAAAACATTATTTAGCATATGAAACAGTAACTGACAATGGAAGCATGTTGTAATAATTTATAAAAATCTCTTCACACCATTTCTATAGTTAATACTGTTAACAACTCTGAGTTGGGAATTTTCCATAGCCTATTTTTAAAGATGAATACATTAAAATTACAATCTTTGGGTAACTGAGGAAAGTCATAGATCACAAATGATATGTGAGAATCCTAACTCAGAAATACATCAAACCCTGTGGTTTTTCTTCTCTACTGTATACATTGAGGGAGACATAGTAAGTATTCCCAATTTTACCATATTTCATGCATAAAAATTTGGTCACAGAGGGCTTATCTAATTTGGCCAAGATTGCAAGTCTAGAAAGGAATATAATCAAGACTAGCATTTGTGCATTATTACTCCTGATCATGTTGTTTTCAATATATAGCAAGAAGATGTTTAAACAAGTTGAGGGCAGTTTGTTGAAGGTCTTGAATATTATCCAAGATGATTTGGAAATAATTCTCTTAGTAATTAATCTTCCTATTCCATGGGAGATTTTTGGAATGTGCAATAATGAAAGTGTGATTTTATATCAAAGCTTATTTTTATTGATTTTTGCCAAAATAATATTTTAAGAAAATTAATCTGCCAAAGGTATGCAAGATGAGGAAATTTCTTACCTGCCAAGATGATTTGGAGGAGTATGAGACTGAGGGCAGAAAAACTAAAGCTAAAGGGAGGTTACTTTAATAATGCAGGCAACAAGTGATAAGGAATTGAAATAGAGTAGTGGCAAGGAGACTAGAAATGGATAAATATCAAGGTCAGTTATGGAAGCAGTGATAGAAAGAAGAGATTGATTGCATAAAAGACATATTGTGTTATGACAGTACATGTCAATCTTTCCTTTTTAAAATATGGAAAACTACTGTTTGTCTATAGTGATATTTGTCTGTGTGTATGTATGTACATTTTTAATATATGATACAATGTGAAAATAAAGTCTTACTCAAAGCTTTTGAGTAATGTAAATCATCCACTACCCCATTACTCAATGATCCTCCATCCATACATGTAATATTCAGGCCTAGGGATTTATTTGCCAAAAGGAATAGAATTATATGAAAGTATTTTTCAAAAGTATATGTTTGGCTATTAACACTATTAAAACACTTATGAGGGCTAGTTAAATATCAGGACTATCAAGAGAAAATCTCACATCCTATGATATTACCTAATTTTCTAGTCAAGTCAGAAGACACACACAGTGCCAGATTCTTGAGTCTGAATAAAAGAAGCAAAGTTAATATCTTTCATTTTGTGTATAATGTATAACTAGGCATTTTTGCATATTGCAGATAATTTTACATGTAGTTACAGAATATTTTAGTATAAATCACTACAGTTTACATAAACATTACCCTAATATTCACATAATCAAAGAAAGGAAAGAATCTGCTGGATTAACCTGAATGATATTACCATTTCTCTTCTGGATGCTTATAATGGGATTCCACAGGATATCCAAACTTCCATTTTACTTGTATCTCTTTGTCTTTTTCATAGTCCATTCTCAATTAACAGCAGATGAATAGAACTTAAAAGTAAAAGAATCTTAAATAACATCACATAATGTCTTCACTGAAAACACTTTACAGGTCTCCCTTTATAATGAAAATGAGATCCAAATTCCTCATCACGGTGAAGAAATTCCCTGCACACTGTGATGTGTGCCCACATATCTGACTTCCTCTACCACTCTCCCTTTTATACAGTTTTAGCTTCATCGGATTTTTTTGTTGTTGTTACTTTGATACATTTTATATTACTTTTAATTAGTAAATTACAGTTGTATTGCATTTATGGAGTACAGTGTAATGTAAACATTCTTCTCAAGAAACTTCAGAGGACTGCTGCTTCTCATAATTCAGATCCAAAATTCAATATTACGTCCTCAGCAAGACTATCCCTGACCACTCAACGTAGAATAGACCTTGTCATAGTCCTTACATCTATGAAAGTTAATTTTATTTTGCTGATTGTTATTTTTAGCCTCTCCCTACTAGCATTTGAACTCGACCACATACAGTGATCATGATACTGCCAAACACTTAGTAAACATGCACTAAACAACTATCAAATTAGGTGACTGCATAATAGCAGGTACTAAACAATAAATGATTATATAATTTTTAACTTAAATCTTACAATAGATTTTAGGTAGATATTTCAATATCTGAATAACTTAAGTATAAATTGTTTCTAATTTGCATGTGATCTTTGATAGAAGCTGATATTCTGAAAACTACGGAATAGTTTCCTTAATATCAAACACTGTATTTTAACTATAATTGTTATACTATAAACCTTGTCTAATATTACGTGACTTTCTAATAATTCATATTTAAGTTGACACTAATAAATATACATATAGATGTGAGAAAATACAAGTTTTAATTAAAATATGCTAATATCTATAATATATATTTCTTAAATGATTCTAAATTATGACAACAGAAAAATGAAATAGAAAAGGAAGAGGGAAGAGTGAGAAGGGAGAAAAGAGAAAGAGGCAGAAGGAGAGGAAAAAGAAGAGGAAGAGAGAAGCAAAGGCAGAAGAAAAGGAAGAGGAAGAGAAAGGGAGAGAGAACAGGATCAATAGATATAAAACAAAACTATTACTAACCTAGCATTCTCGCTTTTAAATAAAACAACCATTGATTTGCAGACATCATTTATCAGTATATTTTAATCCATTGCAGAACAAATTTATTCTGTTAAGCACTGTTAAGATGAGTTCGAACTATTTAAAAGATAAATGAGAAATAAACAAAGTGGCTCTTGTTTTATTAGAACTGAGTGACTGAAATTAATTGTGATAACAGTCACTTAGGTGACAGTGGCACATGAGAAGTACGGTGAAAATGTCAGTTCAGTTGTCTACCTAGTTAGCAGCATGACTTGTCAGGTTGTCTAGATCGGGTTTTGGACATAACACATGATACAGGTAATTTGCCTGTAGGATCCACTCATGTCATTTACATTGTCACTTAACAACATTCATCTGCAAATCTACAGACACTGGAAGACACACACCACACATAGCCTTGTGAATTTCTTATACATTGATGGAGATGCTCTGATATGTATATTAATCTTATATGTGAAATTACATTTAGGATGCCAAAGAAAAGTTAGGCTAATTAGCAGTGGCACACACTACATGATGAATTTAACAATACCTTATCTGGTGGGTTAATATTCTTGATTTTTTAAGTACATAACTTACTAGCTGAGTTACAGTACAGTCATCCAAAATAAAAATGTATATTGTTTATTTTGACTTTGTTCTTCATTTACTCATCAAATTAAATAATATATTTTTGGGGAATAAATATTAAAAGAGTATACTGTTCCTATTTGTATTTAAGTGTCATTTTTCTGAAAATTGTTTCTTGGATTTACTGTTTCTGGTTTATGTTTCTATTCTTTTTTGTTTTAATATCATTTAAGAAAAAATGGTTTTTAAAAATATATAGTCTTTAAAAGCATTTATATATTTCAAGTTCTATTAATTTTTAAGAGATATCTTGCTTTTGAAACTTTTGATATGCATGTCAAGGAGGTGGACTCCAAATTCATTTATAAATTAATTCACTGAAACACTAATTGAGCAAATATATTTTAGGACACTTGCCTGTACAATGCACTGTGTAAGGCACCTAGTGATAATGGTGAAAGGATAGATTTAGATTATCAAGTTACTTTTACTCTACTAGGTAGGTCTAAAAAACATGAGCACTCAATATGGCAAATCATAAAATGTGTGAGCATGATATACTGTAGATACAAAACAAACATTATTAGATTTTCTAGTTTGCATTTTAAAAAGTTTTTTTTTTTTTTTGGTCAAGGATGACTTCCTGGAAGTTCTGAAGTTAAACTGAGAAGTAAAGTAACAGAGGAAAGAGTATATGACAAGACCTGAAAGGCAAGAGATAGTAGAGTAGTATTAAATAAACTAAAATAAATGAAAATTCAGAATGACTACAGAATAAATTTTCAGTGTCGGACAGAAAAAGGTAAAAAGACAGCTAAATAGGATTTTGTCAGCTCTGTTAAGTTGTCTAGATTTTATCTCAAGTTCAATGGCACAGTCATTGAAAAGTTTATACAATAGGTTATATAAATGACATTTCATGTAAATTCTATTTTTAGAAGAATCAAGGTGAGTAGGGAAACTTGAAAGCACAGAGACCTCTAGAAGGTTGCTGCAGGTATCCAGTTGAGCGATAATGGGAGTGACGAGGTAGAGTTGTTAGAAGTCAAAAACAATAATAATCTCTTCCCACAAAATAATAAACCAAAAATATTGTCTAGAATCTGAGAATATGGACAAGTTCCAAATGATATAAAATTCAGGCTATTTTATTCTTTTTCTAGACTCAAAGATACTAAAATATTTAAAATGAGGCATATAAAAATATTAGCTATTTTAATGATCTGTTCTAAGATACAGCAGTATATATACCATGTTGAAAATACAAAGTTTTCTGACTGGTGTTTTTCAAACTATAGACCTTGAACTGCGACAGCATAACCTGAGAAACTTACGAAAATAGAAATTCTTGGGCCTCAGTTCAGTCCTACTGAGTCAGGACACTCTGAGGTTGTAGACTAGCAATCCGGTTTTAACAAACCCTTCAGGTGATTTTTGTGCATGAAAAGTTTGAAACCACTGCTACTGCAAAATTTGCATTGTGTTTGTTTATTTCATTTTAAAAATACTCATTCCTTACTTCATATACATTTTTAAACAGCCTATCAACATCTCCATTGCAAAGTGAAAGATGTTCAGAAAAATATTAACAGACACAAGGACATTACACAAATAATCTGAGGCACAATTACGAGCGTCCACAAGGACTTGATAAAAGAGTGCTATGCACATAATAGTCAGATTCACCAAGATTGAAATGAAGGAAAAAATGTTAAAGGCAGCCAGAAAGAAAGGTCAGGTTACTTACAAAGGGAAGCCCATCAGACTAACAGTGAATCTCTGAGAAGACACTCTACAAGCCAGAAGAGAGTGGGGACCAAAATTCAACATTCTTAAAGAAAACAATTTCCAACTCAGAATTTCATATCCAGCCAAACTAAGCTTCATAAGTGAGGGAGAAATAAAATCCTTTACAGAGAAGCAAATGCTGAAAAATTTTGTCACTACCAAGTCTGCCTTACAAGAGCTCCTGAAGGAAGCACTAAACATGGAAAGCAACAACCTCTCCCAATCACTGCAAAAACATGTCAAAGTATAAAGACTATCAATTCTAGGAAGAAACTGCATCAATTAATGGGCAAAATAACCAGCTAACATCATAATGACAGGATCAAATTCATACATAACAATATTAACCTTAAATGTAAATGGGATAAATGCCCTAATTAAAAGACCCAGACTGGCTAATTGGATAAAGAGTCAAGACCCATCAGTGTGCTGTATTCAGGGGACCCATCTCATGCAGAGACACACATAGGCTCAAAATAAAGGGATGGAGGAAGATCTACTACACAAATGGAAAGCAAAAAAAAAAAAAAAGCAGGTGTTGCAATCCGAGTCTCTGATAAAACAGACTTTAAACCAACAAAGATCAAAAGAGACAAAGAAGGCCATTACATAATGGTAAAGGGATCAATTCAACAAGAAGAGCTAACTATCCTAAATATTATATATGCACCCAATACAGGAACACCCAGATTCACAAAGCAAGTCCTTAGAGGCCTACAAAGAGACATAGACTCCCACACAATAATAATGGGAGACTTTAACACCCCACTGTCAATATTAGACAGATCAATGAGACAGAAGGTTAACAAGGATATCCAGGACTTGAACTCAGCTCTGCACCAAGTGGACCTAATAGGCATCTACAGAAATATCTGCCCCAAATCAACAGAATATACATTCTTCTTAGCACCACATCACACTTATCCCAAAATTAACCACATAGTTGGAAGTAAAACTCTCCTCAGCAAATGTAAAAGAACAGAAATCACAACAAACTGTCTCACAGAATACAGTGCAATCAAATTACAACTCAGGACTAAGAAACTCACTCAAAACCACACAACTACATGGAAACTGAACAACGTGCTCCTGAATGACTACTAGGTACATAACGAAATGAAGGCAAAAATAAAGATATTCTTTGAAACCAATGAGAACAAAGACAGAACATACCAGAATCTCTGGGACACATTTAAAGCAGTATGTAGAAGGAAATTTATAGCACTAAATGCCCACAAGAGAAAGTAGGAAATATCTAAAATCAACACTCTAACATCATAATTAAAAGAACTAGAGAAGTAAGAGCAAACAAATTCAAAAGCTAGCAGAAGGCAAGAAATAACTAAGATCAGAGCAGAACCGAAGGAGACGGAGAAAAAACCCTTCAAAAAATCAATGAATCCAGGAGCTGGTTTTTTGAAAAGATCAACAAAATTGACAGACAGCTAGCAAGACTAATAAAGAAGAAAAGAGAGAAGAATCAAATACACACAATAAAAAATGATAAAGGGGATATCACCACCAATCCCACAGAAATACAAACTGCCATCACATAGTATAAACACCTCTATGCAAATAAACTAGAAAATCTAGAAGAAATGGATAAATTCCTGGACATATACAGCCTCCCAAGACTAAATCAGGAAGAAGTTGAATCCCTTAATAGACCAATAACAGGCTCTGAAATTGAGGCAATAATTAATAGCCTATTAACCAAAAAAAGTCCAGGACCAGATGGATTCACAGCCAAATTCTACCAGAGGTACAAAGAGGAGTTGGTACCATTCCTTCTGAAACTATTCCAATTAACGAAAAAGAGGGAATCCTCCCTAACTTATTTTATGAGGCCAACATCATCCTGATACCAAAGCCTGGCAAAGACAAACACACAAAAAAAAGACTTTTAGACCAATAAACCTGATGAATATCAATGTAAAAATCCTCAATAAAATACTGGCACACCGAATCCAGCAGTACATCAAAAAGCTTCTCCACCATGATCAAGTTGGCTACATCCCTGGGATGCAAGGCTATTTCAACATACACAAATCAATAAACATAATCCATCATATAAACAGAACCAAAGACAAAAACCACATGATTATCTCAACAGATGCAGAAAAGGCCTTCAACAAAATTCAACAGCCCTTCATGATAAAAACTCTCAATAAACTAGGTATTGATGGAACATATCTCAAAATAATAAGAGCTATTTACGACAAACCCAAAGCCAATATTATTCTGAATGGGCAAAAGCAGGAAGCATTCCCTTTGAAAACTGAAACAAGACAGGATTGTCCTCCCTCACCACTCCTATTCAACATAGAGTGGAAGTTCTGGCCAGGGCAATCAGGCAAGAGAAAGAAATAAAGGATATTCAGTTAGGAAAAGAGAAAGTCAAATTGTCCGTGTTTGTAGATGACATGATTGTATATTTAGAAAACCCCATTGTCTCAGCCCAAAATCTCCTTAAGCTGATAAGCAACTTCAGCAGAGTCTCAGGATACAAAGTCAATGTGCAAAAATCACAAGCATTCTTATACAACAATAACAGACAAACAGAGAGCCAAATCATGAGTGAACTCCCATTCACAATTGCTTCAAAGAGAATAAAATACCTAGGAATCCAACTTACAAGGGATGGGGAGGACCTCTTCAAGGAGAACTATAAACCACTGTTCAACGAAATAAAAGAGGACACAAACAAATGGAAGAACATTCCATTCTCACGGATAGGAAAAATCAATGTGAAAATGACCATACTGCTCAAGGTAATTTATAGATTCAATGCCATCCCCATCAAGCTACCAATGACTTTCTTCACATAATTGCAAAAAAAGTACTTTAAAGTTCATATGGAAACATAAAAGAGCCTGCATTGCCAAGATAATCCTAAACAAAAAGAATAAAGCTGAAGGCATCACGGTACCTGACTTCAAACTATATTACAAGGCTACAGTAACCAAAACAGCATGGTACTGGTACTAAAACAGAGATGTAGACCAATGGAACAGAACAGAGCCCTCAGGAATAACATCATGCATCTATGACCATTTGATCTTGGACAAAACTCACAAAAGCAAGAAATGGGGAAAGGATTCCCTATTTAATAAATGGTGCTGGGAAAACTGGCTAGCCATATGTAGAAAGCTGAAACTGGATCCCTTCCTTACACTTCATAAAAAATTTATTCAAGATGGATTAAAGACTTAAGTATTAGACCTAAAACCATAAAAACCCTAGAAGAAAACCTAGGCAATACCATTCAGGACATAGGAATGGGCAATGACTTCATGACTAAAACACCAAAAGCAATGGCAACAAAAACCAAATTAGACAAAGGGGATCTAATTAAACTAAAGAGCTTCTGCACAGCAAAAGAAACTATCAACGATCAGTAGTATAAACAGACAACCCACAGAATGGGAGAAAATATTTGCAAACTGCATCTGATAAAAGTCTGATATCCAACATCTAAAAGGAAAGTAAACAAATTTACAAGATAAAAACAAACAACTCCATTAAAAAGTGGGCAAAGGACATGAACCAACACTTTTCAAAGGAAGAAATACATGTGGCCAACAATCACATGAAAAAAAGCTCAACATCACTGATTATTAAAAAAATGCATTTCAAAATCACAATGAGATACCATTTCACACCAGTCAGAATGGCTGTTAGTAAAAAGTCAGAAAATAACAGATGCTGGCAAGGTTGTGGAGAGAAAAAACACTTACCACTGTCGGTGGCAGTGTAAATTAGTTCAATCATTGTGGAAGACAATGTGGCGATTCCTCAAAGACCTAAAGACAGAAATACCATGTGACCCAGCAATCTTATTACTGAATATATACCCAAAGGAATATAAATCATTTTATTTATAGACACATGCATGTGTGTGTTCCTTGCAGCACTATTCACAATAATAAACAAAGGAGAATCAACCTAAATGCCCATCAATGATAGACTGGATAAAGAAAATGTGGTACATATACACCATGGAATACTATGCAGCCATAAAAAAGAATGAGATCATGTCCTTTGCTGGAACAGGGATGTAGCTGGAGGTCATCATCCTTAGGAAACTAATGCAGAAACAGAAAACGAAACACCACATGTTCTCACTTATCAGTGGGAGCTAAATGATGAGAACACG
>NW_012102465.1:2170142-2173856 GCF_000951045.1 Mandrillus leucophaeus | reverse complement strand
GATACATATACACCACGGCATACTATGCAGCCATGAAAAGAAATTAGATTATGTCCTTTGGAGGGACATGAATGGAACTGGAGGTCATCATCCTTAGGAAACTAATGCAGAAACAGAAAACGAAACACCACATGTTCTCACTTATCAGTGGGAGCTAAATGATGAGAACACGTGGACATGACACATAGAGGGGAGTACACACTGGGACTTACATGAGGTGGAAGCTGGGAGGAGGGAGAGGATCAGGAAAAATAACTAATGGATACTAGGCTTAATACCTAGTAGGTGATGGATGATGAAACAATCTGTACAGCAAACCCGCATAACACAAGTTTACCTATGTAACAAACCTGCACGTATACCCCTGAACTTAAACATTTAAAAAAAATGTTTCCTCACTACCACCCTTCAAGGTGGTTGCCATCTGTCTAGTCTGGCTTCAAAATAAAGCACAGCCTGAAGCCAAAAGAAAAAGAAAAATCTGGTAATAAACAAAAGCTAATAATTTAACTATGGCAACTTTATTTTGTAAGTTCACATTGAGTAAGTCTTAAAGGACAATATCCTCAAACAATCTATTCAAATTTGTATCAGTTTCCTAGGGCTTCCATAACAAAGTAACACAAACTAGGTATTTTAAAACACCAGATATTTATTATCTCACAGTCATTGAGACAACAATTCTGAAATCAAGGTGCTAGCTGAATTTTCTCTTTACAGAAGCTCTGAAAGAGAATTTGCATCATGCTTCTGGCAGTTGTAGGCCATCCTTGATATCCTGTAACTTAAATAATATGATATAAAGTTAACTATGGTTATGTACTCTAGATGATAAAAAGATAAGAGATGGATGAAAACAAAGACATTTTAATACATTTATACATCTTTATATATTCATAACAAATAAGAAAAAATATTTAGAGTAAGTAGAATTAATATTTGTGCACCTGGCCATGTAGTCAAACTGGTGCTTAAAACTACCGTTTTCTACTCTCCATTTCATGTTTCTTTTGTTTTCAGAATGCACCTCAGTTGCTCATGGTTTTTTGTCTGGATAGCTGATCCATACCTTCATTGCTGTAGGTTCTGGGCTATTAGTAGTCCTTCCCAGTAGGATTGCTGTAGTTTTCCATTGGCTTTAATCACAGGACAGAGTAGTAATAAAATACATTCTAAGGAACCTCCTGTACTCCAAGCATACTCTACTTTTCCTCTATTATGCAGAAATAGCTCAAGTTCCCTTTGGTCATCAGGATCTATCACCCAAGCTAATATAGAGTCTTTTATTTGTTTTTTGATTTGGAGGCATGAGTATCCCAAAGCAGCTGGGTGGCAGTCTTCAACTTCAGTTCAGTGAAATAATTATTGTGTTACCTGGTGGAAGTTTTCTTTTCTTTGAAACCAAAACCTACAGACCTTCAGAACATGAGATTACAGGGGCAGGAAGCAAGCATTTTGTTAGTTGATCACTAGGGATCAACTAGGGGTAATAAGAGGTATTACTCCCATTTCTACCTCTGGAAAAATTGGTCTTTGAATACCAGAAATGGGTGAAACACCACCACACATATCAGATGCTGCTTTAGACCCTCTTGGAGAACAATGACTCAGCGCTGCAAGGTATTACAACCTAGCTGACATTGTAACTGTGTCTCCAAAAGACCATTCTACTGTTCTGTCAAACTAGCTGCTTCAGGATGATAGGGAACATGGTGAAAACAATGAATTCCATGATCATGAGCCCCCTTTATATACTGTGAACTCTGCAATCTGAAGCAATGCTGCATGGGATACCATGATGGTGCGTGAGACATTTCATAAGAAAGTGGATGGTAATTTTTCTAAAAGCATTGCATGCAGTAGGCAAATCCATACCCATAGTAAATGTTTATTCCAATAAAAATTAGATGTTGCCCTTCCATGATAAAAGTGATCCACTGCAGTCTATCTATCACCAAGTAGCTGTCTGATCACTCAGGGGAATGGTGCCATATCAGAAATTTTTTGTGGTTTTCTACTGATAGCAATAGAAAACAACAGCCTTTCTATTCAAGGCTGGCTGAGCTGTAGTGGCTCTACCCAGGACAACCTAAGTATAGAAGTTCACATTGCTGTCCATGCTTAACTGCCAATCTTGCTGCCATCACTGTTCTGTTCATGAGCCCACTGGTCAATGACAGGGGATGCTAGGAAAAGGGGCTGATGGATACCACAGAACACCCCATACTATCCACTTAATTATTAAAATTCTATTCTGCTGAGGCCATCCACAAGGTATGCAGATATCTTCAAGTTTGCTACCCAATAGAGCAACCTATCCACGTAACTTTTTCTCAGATATCCTTGTCATCAATCTTCCGATCATATCTTTACTAAGTCCGTATCCAAGCAGCTGAATCACTTGTTGATTTGAGTGCTACTATTCCTGCCTTAATTTATGGCTTAGTTGGTCAACAAATGCCCAATTTATGATGAATAATGGAATGAATGGTAAGTTGGTGGCCCATGGTTAAGTCTTCAGTCTCTAGTAAGGCCCAGCAGCAACCCCAAAACTGTTTACCAAAAGGAGAATAGTTGTTTGCAGAAGATGCTAGGAATTTACTCCAGTATCCTAGGGGCTTGTTCTATGATTAACCTATAGGGGCCTGCCAAGGCTTCAAACACTGTCTCTATTTGCCACCAACCCTTAGAACACCATCAAATCTGCTAGATCATATGGTCCACATAGAAGGGCAGTTTTGACTGATAAATAATATGTTGTAAAATTAACTATTATTAGTAAATATTATGCTAGATGATAAATACATAAGAAAGGGAAGATAAAATATATTCTAAACATCATATGTATGTGTGTGAATACATATATTCATACAAAATAAAGAAAAAATACTCATACCAACTAGAGTCCACATTTCTGCTAATGGACATGTCATCCTAGCTGGTATTTAAAATTACCCTAGTAGCCACTACCTACTGCAGAGCCTTCTTCTCCTTGTTCTGGGACCCACTCAAAAGCAGCACAACTTGGCATTGTGCCTCTTTTTTGATTATAGGAGGAACCAGGTGCAAGAGCTGCTCCTTCACCATCGATAGGGTATCTCAACATGTTCCACACCAGTAGACTCCTAGAATTATTTTTAAATTTATTTATTTTTTTATTATACTTTAAGTTCTAGGTTACATGTGCACAACGTGCAGGCTTGTTACATATGTATTCATGTGCCATGTTGGTGTGCTGCACCATTAACTCGTCATTTACATTAGGTATATCTCCTTATGGTATCCCTTCCCCATTCCCCCACCCCACGACAGGCCCCGGTGTGTCGTGTTCCCCTTCCTGTGTCCAAGTGATCTCATTGTTCAATTCCCACCTATGAGTGAGAACATGCAGTGTTTGGTTTTCTGCTCTTGTGAAAGTTTGCTGAGAATAATGGTTTCCAACTGCATCCATGTCCCTACAAAGGACATGAGCTCATCCTTTTTTAATGGCTGCATAGTACTCCATGGTATATATGTGCCACATTTTCTTAATCCAGTCTGTCATTGATGGACACTTGGATTGGTTCCAAGTCTTTGCTATTGTGAATAGTGCTGCAATAAACATATGTGTGCATGTGTCTTTATAGCAGCATGATTTGTAATTCTTTGGGTATATACCCAGAAATGGGATCACTGGGTCAAATGGTATTTTTAGTTCTAGATCTTTAAGGAATC
>NW_012102465.1:2156430-2169735 GCF_000951045.1 Mandrillus leucophaeus | reverse complement strand
TTTTGTTGCCATTGCTTTTGGTGTTTTAGACATGAAGTTCTTGCCCATGCCTATGTCCTGAATGGTATTGTCTAGGTGTTCTTCTAGAGTTTTTATGGTTTTAGGTTTAACATTTAAGTCTCTAATCCATCTTGAATTAATTTTTGTATAAGGTGTAAGGAAGGGATTCAAGTTTTACTGAAGTAAAAGATGCCTAAATTTTTGTTAGATCAATTTTTCATTCTCTGACATACCATGTCTTACTAATATGTCTATAGTAATTTCTAGTTCTTGCTTATTAGTTCTGATAAGAATACAATCATCAATATAAGAAACCAATGTGATCTCTTGTGGAAGGGAAGATGATTGAGCCCTCTGTGGACTAAGCTGTGACATGATAATGGAGAATTTATATACCCATGAGATAGGACAGTCAAGATGTGTTGCTGCCTTCACCAGCTGTATCAAACTACTTCTAATTATATTTACTAACAGGCATCTAGAAAAAAAACATGTGCCAGCTCAACAGCTGCATATCAGGTACCAGGGGAAGTATTAATTTGCTCAAGCAATGAAACAGCATCCTGAATAGAAGCTGCATTTGGATTCACCACCCAGTTGAATTAACGATAATCTATACTCATTCTCCAAGATTTATTTGTTTCTGCCCATGCCAAATATGCAAGTTGAAGGATAGTAGTGCTAATCTCTACAATCCGTCCAAAAACTTGGTAGTGCTTTTGATTAGCTATTTTCCTAGATAGAAGCAGATCTAGGTGGCTTCCACTTTCCTACCATAATAGTCTTCACTCCACAGGTCAAGGAACCAATATAGGAAATCTGCCAGTTGCTGCATATGTCTTTTTCAATTATGCATTTCAGAACCACAGGATGGATTCAGAAACTCACTTTACATAAAGTGAAAATGGTTTAAATGATAATTCTTGCTCTCATATGCTTGAATCTTTCTAGGGACATGGATAAATCAAGTAAAACTATATTAATGTTTATACTAAGACTCCATTGGAATTATGTTGTAGTATTTATCACTGGATAGTGGGTAAGCCTGTGAACACACAAATAGTAATAGGCAACATTTCTGAAGCACTGGTGAAAAATATTAATTGTAATGTATGTTATTAATATATGGTAGTAGTCTTCTATTTAGGTTTATACAAACACTCACCTCTAAGGCTGTCAAAATATTCTCTAGTATTCTGCCATGAAGGTACATGCATTATTAGAGGAGCATTATAGTTTTCTCTAAGAGAATATAGTGTCTGTTCAAATCATACCAGTAATTTACTATTTGACAGACATATGGAAATCTGCCTGCATTAGTATGTTTCATACTGCTATAAATAATTATCTAAAACGGAGTAATTTATAAAGGAAAGAGGTTTAACTGACTCACAGTTCAGCATAGCTGGGGAGGCCTCAGGAAACTTACAATCATGGCAGAAGGAGAAGCAAACATGTCCTTCTTCACATTGCAGCAGCAAGGAGAAGTACCACGCGAAAGAGGGGAAAATCCCTTATAAAACCATCAGATCTTGGGAGAACTCTTACTATCACGAGAACAGCAAGGAGGTAACTGCTCTGAAGATTCAATTGCCTCCCACTGGGTCCCTCCACAAAACATGGAGATTATGGGATTACAATTCAAGATGAGGTTTGGGTGGGAACACAGCCAAACCAGATGACTGCTAATAGAGCAAACTATAACAAAATTGATATTTGCAATATTGTGTGGAAATCTGAATTCAACCAAAGCTAATTTGTAAAACTGACAATATTAGATAAACATAATATGTTAATTAAATTTTAGTTTATACTTGTCACATGAGATACACTATGCTTTATGCTTTTTATCTATTATCTTATTTGTGTCACACAGAACCTGTTAGTTAAAACTATTTTTATTCCAATCATGCTTGAGGAAACTCTGATTCAGATAGTTATGATAATATGCCACAAATTATACATCAATTATTGACTTAAACACAGGATTTGAAACAAGGTACTATACTGAAACTATCTTTTCTCTTAATCTCTACAGTAAATTTGGAGGGATGTCATCCAATAGAGGAGTTAGGCATGTTTCTTGTGAAAGTTGTCAATAACCAATATTTCACCCATTACCAAACAATATGCTTTGACTATAGCACTGACATAGAGCCCGTGGTATCCACATGACTTGCTCCCACGTTTAGTTCAAATTTTAGCTTAAATCCTCATTCACAATGAGGCAAACGTTATTACTTTATGTAACATCCTAGATTTTCTTTAGAAAGCAAGCTGGTTGTGGTTAAAGTTTTGTTTTATTCCTTTTTTTTTTCTTTTTATTCTTTCCCCAACAAGTTTTCTTTGACTTTCTTTTCTGCTTCTCCCTTTTACCTTCCTCTTTCTCCTCTGTCCCTCTTCCTCCCTCTCTTCTTTCCTCTCCTTTCTTATCTCTTTCTGTCTTTCTGTCTGCTTTTCCTTTTTCTCCACTGTTATACTGCCAGTATCTATAGCATTCTCAATAACCTGATCCTTAATAATTATTTGTCAAATAAAAGACTAGATTTTTCATTAAACTGTCACTTTTATTTTAAAATTTTTTAATGGAAATGTAAAGTGTCAAAACATTTAGAGGTCATCAGGTAAGGCAGCAACTGGCAGGTATTTATTGTAGTTTTGATGCTGAAACATTGTGAGGATTATTGTTAAAGACTGAATTCTGTGTTCCAACAGATGCTAAACCAATGAGCATATTACATTCCATTACTACTAGGTGGAAAGGTTCTTCATTGGAGATTGGCGTTTATGTACTCCTCATTACTCTCTGGATATATTCAGTCCTGGGAAACATTCTTTATATTCTATGGTAATATTTGAATATGCTTTCAAAATATGCCCAATCACATTCTATTATTTCCTTTATATAAAAAATAAAACAAATAAGCATCAGATGTTAGTTAATATTCAAACTTTCATCAGTGAAGCTATTTGCTGTTATCTTCATATATTATCTTTAATAAAATAATCAGGATATTTTGACCATGAAATGAGATGTTCAGGTTATTCACAATTCTAAGACTGTCATTTAGACATATAATGAAAACAAAAACAAAATCACTTATCACTAAAAAGGTTTTGTCATTATCTGTGTCATAAATGTGTACTTTGAATTTCTCTTTTCAGAAACTCATAGGAGTCCAATAATATGTGACAATTAACATACTTCATTATGTCAAATCAAGGTATTTTACTCAATTTTCATTTCTTTCTAAAACAAATTGAAAAAACACAGTGATTATGAAGTGGTCATATTTGTTTTCATTATTTTTTCCAAATTGAATAAATAAAAATGGAACGTTGTGCCAGCACATTTCTTCTGCGACTAAAGAAAATATTTATTAGTATTTAAGACACTCTTCTATTGTATGCATGAAGATTATATGCATAAATTTAAAAGATTCATTATTTTTAAGTTTAAATCATGATTCACAAAATAACTCTTAAGTGAAAGAAAATATTTTTCTATCACTGAATGTAGAAAAAAGAAAAAAACAAAAACATAAGGACATTTATTCTTTATATGAACTACTGACATGCCAAGGGTTAATTTATATTCTCTAAATTGGAGTTTTTGACCAAGTGCAAATTAAATAATCTTCTAGCATACACATATAATAATAGTTGCTTTTCCATATTAGATGCATTAATATTACATTAAGCCTAACTGTCATTTGATAGAGAAGATTTGCCAACAGCTAGTCTGCTTTCTCTGTGAGAATAATATTTTCTTTTTTCATTAATATTGTATCTGATTTGACTAACTCTTCAGAAGTAGTTTGATTCAGATGTGTTTTTGCTACAAGCGGGACAACTTTGAATCATGTTTCTGTTCTAGGGCATTCTCTTGCCATTAGCAACAAAATTAATCATTTTTGTATGGGTGAGCATTATTTTGTTTTTGTTCTGGAAAATACACTATTTGTTTCCTTGAGTATTCTCTTTGCATTATATTAAAAAGAATCTCATCTTTGATGCTTCATGATGCTATTTGAAGATTCATAAAAGACAACCTACTGGGTAATAAGATAGTGTAAGCTCAATACATTTAATATTTCAGATATTAATCTTCATATTTCCAATACTCACTTTTTTATTTTAGTTACTTGTTCAAAACCATCACATTGACAGATTCACTTCTCTCAGCACTCAAGATAAAATGTTCTATAGTAAAGCTTCGTTTACTCTTCAATTTAATAACACCATCTTGAATTATGTATCTATTTTATCATTATTTCATCCTTTCATTAATGGATGATAAAATGTTGGCCTAATTGTGTTATAACTCAGAAGTAGAAATAAAAACCAAACATTTAACAAACTTAAAGCTAGAAAAAATAGAAAAAAAACGTGATCTAATGTAAAGAACGATTTCTAACTAAATATTAGTAGAGGCAAACTATGATATTTATTCATCATGCACAAATACGTTTACATTCATGGTTAAAAAACTAATTGTGGAATTTCAGTAAAAGTCATAATTTAACATACTTTTTTCAATTTATGAAATGCTTATTAACAAAATTGCTTTATTGGTTTTGTCTACCAAATAACGTGAGAGCCATCATTAGACAAGAAAACTGCAGTGATTCTCAGACTAGATTTTTCAGTTATCATAGTCATGTTGCCCTAGTCATGGAGCTAGTAAAGCACATGAAATTAAATTAACTAAAGATACTTATTAAGCCAGTTTTGCACTAGGCATTACAACTGGATCTTGCAGTGCAAAGATAAATAAGTGTCTTCCAGGTAAACATGGAGAGCACTTAAATTTACCCCTATAACCTTTTAAAACCACATCAAATTGATTGAAAAGGGAAAAAAAGAATATATACTTATAATAAAAAAAAAAACATGGGATAGAAGATAACACTAATCATAGTTTGGATACTAGGAAATAGATTGGCAAGAAGAAATGAATTAGGGGGTTTCTGCGGGATTAAATAAAATCCAACAGTTCAGGAAATAAAGAAATAACCTGATTGATAACATAGCAGTAAAAGAAGGATTGGGAGGTAAAGATAAAGGATTGGGAGGTGGAGATAAATAATTGGGAATGTGGCATTTTAAGTGACACTAAAAAAGAAACTTGCGTAAAAACCTGTACGAAAAGTAATTAGATCATATCCTGCTTCTTGCTGCACAGATATCTTCCCCTAATCTCTCCAACAGAAGATCAGAGATTTAATCTCAAAATGAATTGAGACTTTGAAGTTGGAAACGCCAAAGATGACTGAAGGGAGGAGCACTGCATTAAATATTGAAACACCCACTCAGCTTTGTTCTGCCACTAAGCTAGAATGTTGGCAAGCAGGTTTATACCCCAGCTCTGGAAATTAGAAAACTCCTGTCTCAGAAAACTAACTATCCCATGTGGAAAAAACAATCAACCATAAAAACAATAAAGATTTTTCACAATAAAGCAGTTCTGATGGATCTACTATCATAAATCATCCATGGTCCAGGCATTCCAAATACTGAAACATGAAAACGTTAGTAACCTTTTTAATGCCTTATTCAATGTATAAAACATTCAATGAAGAGCAAATATTTTAATTTTTTAAAATGAAAAAGAAAAATGATATCTGAGGGCAGTAAAAATCTCAGGTTGTAGAAGAAAACTATGTAGTGAGAAAAGCAGCATTTGGCATACTTGATCAAACAAACAAAGCTTAGGACAGAAACTCAAAAGATCAAACTATTAAACTACTTTTCATGTAACTTAATGCTAATTCAGATTAAAGCTTCAAGTGTATTTATCAAAGTACAAAAATGCCCAGGTGTCGATGACATAAATTCCAAAATGTTGAACATCCAATCAAATATTACTAGTCATGTAATAAAACAGGTAAATAAACCTAATAATGTGGGGAAAAAATCAACATAAAGATACCAAAATATGACCCAGATGATAAAATTAGTAAAGAAGAACATTAAAAAAGTTATATAACTGTAATGTGATTATATTAGTAAAACTTTATTATATTATTTCAATTTTTTATAGAAATAAAAATTAGCATAATAGAGAGATGGAAGTTATTAAAAAAAAGACCCAAGTTAAGATATCAGAGAAAAAATATATACCTCTTATTAAAGGCACACTGGAGGAGAATGCTATCATAGTAGATATTTCAGAAGAATGAATAGTGAACTTGACATAGCAACCAAACTGTTCAAAACAAGACAAAAGAAGAAAAAAATGGAGACAAACAGATTATCAATAGTTGTGGGACAACATCAATCAGCCTAATTTTCATGTAACTGGAGTCCCTGAAGGAAAGGAGATGGACTGAAAAAAATATATGTTTAAAGAAATGATGGGTGAGAATTTTTCAATTTTAATTCAGACTATATCCAAGAAAATCAACAATTATCACTGAAACATCATGGTACTGGTACAAAAATAGATCAATCGAATAGAATAGCAAACCCAGAAATAAAGCCCCATAGCTACTACTAACTGATCTTCAACAAATTTGACAAAAATAATCGTTGGAGAAATGACATCCTGTTCTCTAAATGGTGCTGGAGAAATTGGCTAGCCATATGCAGAAGAATGAAACTAGACCCCTATCTCTCACCATACACAAAAATTAACTCAAGATCAATTAAAGACCTAAATGTAAGACCTGAAATTATAAAAATCCTAGAAGAAAATCTAGAAAAAAATGCTTCTGGATATTGGCCAAAGCAGAGAATTTATGATGAAGACCCCAAAAGCAAATGTAACAAAAACAAAAATAAACAAATGAGAATTAAACTAAAAAACTCTGTACATCAAAAGATGTAACCAACAATAAATAAACAGACAACCTATAAGAATGAGAGAAAATATTTGAATATTATGTCTCTGATAAAGAACTAATATCCAGGATGTACAAGGAACTCAAACAACAATAAAAAGAAAATCACACTGAAAACTGAGCAAAGGTCATAGACAGACATTTCTCAAAAGAAGAAATGCAAGCCACCAATAAACACATAAACAAATGCTTAGCATCATTAGTCATCAGAGAAATGCAAATAAAACCGTATTGAAATATAATCTTACCCAAGTCAGAATGGCTATTATTATAGTCAAAAAACAACAGCGGTTGTTGTCGATGCTGAGAAAAGGCAACACTTATACATTCTTGTTGGGAACGTAAATTACTTCAACCTCGATGGAAAATAGTATAGACACATCTCAAATAACTAAAAATAGAAATACAATTAGACCTAGCAATCCCACTACTGGGTATCTACCCAAAAGAAAAGGAATTATTATGTAAAAAGTACCTGCAGTTATATGCTTATTGCAGGACTATTCACAGTAGAACAGTCATGTGTTACTAAATGAACCAACCTAAATGTCCACCAGTAGTTGAATAAAGAAAAGATGGTATATTTACACTACGGGACACTATGCAGACATACTGTGTAGATATTATGGATGAAATTATGTCTTTTACAGCAACATGTATGAATGTGGATCTTAGGCCATTGTCCTAAGTGAAGTAACTCGGAAACAGAAAATCAAATATTGCATATTTTCACTTATAAGTAGGAGCTAAACAAGGGGTACACATGGACAGAAGACTGGAAACAATAGACACCAGGGACTCCAAAAGTGGGCAGAATCGGAGGGGGTCAGATTTGAAAATTACCTGTTGGGTACACTGTTTAATATTTGGGTCATAGGTATGCTAGAATTCCAATCCCCACCACTGCAGAATATACTCTTGACAAACATGTACATACACCCTCTGAATCTAAGATAAAAAATTTTTTAAAGATACAAACAAAAAAATAGAAAGATGATCCAACTTTGTTATCTCCAAGAGACTCACTTTAGTCTCAAGCTCACCAATAGGTTGAAAGTGAAACACTGCATAAAGATATTTGATACAAATAGTAACCAAAAGAGAGCTGGGATGACTATACTTAGACAAGTTAGACATTTAGACAGAAGTGTTTTTTGTTTTTTGAGATGGAGTCTTGTTCTCTCGCCCAGGCTGGAGTGCAGTGGCGCCATCTCGGCTCACTGCAAGCTCCGCCTCCTGGATTCACGCCATTCTCCTGCCTCGCCTGCTGAGTAACTGGGACTACAGGCACCTGCCACCACAACCGGCTAATATTTGTATTTTTAGTAGAGACGGGGTTTCACCGTGTTAGCCAGGATGGTCTTGATTTCCTGACCTCATGATTCGCATGCCTCGGCCTCCCAAAGTGCTGGGATTACAGGTGTGAGTCACCGCACCCAGCTGACAAAGTATTACAAGTGACAGGCCAGGTGTAGTGGTACACATCTGCAATCCCAGCACTTTGGGAAGCCGAGGTGGGTGAATCGTCTGAGGTCAGGAATTGGAGACCAGCCTGACCAACATGGAGAAACCCCGACTCTACTAAAAATAGAAAAAAATAGGTGGGTGTGGTGGAGCATGCCTGTAATCCCAGCTACTCAGAAGGCTGAGGCGGGAGAATTGCTTGAACCTGCGAGGCACAGGTTGCAGTGAGCTGCGATCCCGCTATTGCACTCCAGCCTGGGCAACAAGAGCAAAATTACGTGTCAAAAAAAAAAAAAAAAAAAAAGTATTACAAGTGACAAAGGAAGGTATTATATATTGAAAAATTGTAAATCTATCAAGAAGAATTGTAAATACATATATAGCATATATATATATACAACAAAGACCCCAATATAAAGCCAAAAACAAAATGACAGTTAAAGGCAAACATAGAAAGTTGTAGAATAAGAATTGTTGACATAAATATGCCAAGAAGACCTAGCAGATAAATACAGAAATTCCACTTCATATTTCTTGAAATAGACAGGAAATTGATGTGATTTTCAGATTCTGTGTGTTGGTTTTCAGAAAGTTATTTAGTGACTTTAGTATTCTATGGAATGTTTTTTAAAAAATTATAAAATTTGCATAATACTCAATTCAATGTTTCTAATATATTTATAGTTATGTAACTATAACCACAGTATAACTTCAAAGTATTTCCACATCAAGACTAGAGAGTCATTAATCTATTATCTGTCCCTATTGCTTTTCCTTATGTATATTCCTTTTATTTTATTTTTGTCTCTTTTTTTAACTGCATTGTTATGACATGATTAAAATATTTTATAAATGGAATTATACATTGAAATGGAAACATGAAGAAAATATTTCCTTATAATTAAAGTAGTTAGAATCTTTTTTTGTTTTGTTTTGTTTTGTTTTTGGAGATGAAATCTCTCTCTATTGCTCAGCCTGGAGTCCAGTGGCTCAATCTTGGCTCACTGGAACCTCCGCCTTCTGGGTTCAAGAGATTCTCCTACCTCAGCCTCCCAAGCAGCTAGGACTACAGATACATACCACCACATCTGGCTAATTTTTGTATTTTTGGAATAGATGAAGTTTCACCATGTTTGCCAGGCTAGTCTCAAACTCCTGACCTCCTGCCAGTCTGGTCTTGAACTCCTGACCTGATCTACCTGCCTCACCCTCCCGAAGTGCTGGGATTACAGGTGTAAGCCACTGCACCTGGCAAAATCGATCTTAAAAGCAGCCAGCGGGAGTAAGGGGTACCTAAATAGATAATAAGGATGACAACAGACCTCTGCTCAGAAACAACACAAGTCAAAAGACAATGGAGCAACATCTTTAAATTCCTAAAGACAAAATAAAAATCCTGCCAGTCTGCAGTTAGATATCTAGAAAAATGCCCTCAAATACAAAGATGAAATACTTTTATCAGGCTACAAAAGCTGAAAGATTAAGAATTATATTATATTAATATATTATAATTATAATAGCAGACCAGCATTACAAAAAATATTAAAGGAAGCCATAGAAGCAGAAAAAGGTTATACTACATACAAATATATATCTACACATAAAAATGAAAAACATTCCATATGTTTATTTTTGTGCCCATTAAACCTCAGTATGGTTGCATTATTTAAAAAGTAAAGGAGTGAGAGTATAAGTGTACCAGAAAATGTATTTTAAATATGACTAGCACCAGAATTTGTTTTAAAAACTGGAAACGGTGCACTATCCATTATCAGTAAAATTGATAAATATATTGGAGTGTGTTCATAAAAGTGAACTACTTTAATATAACACGGACGAATTTTAAAACATAGTATAACAGAAATGATGCTACCAACAAAATATACATACACTTTCATTTACATAAAGTCCAAAACTGTGAGAAATGTTATGGTTTTTGAAGTCAAAATAATAGTCACATTTGGAGTTTTTGTTGTTGTTGTTTGTTTGTTTATTGAGAAAGAATCTTGTGCAGTTGCGTGATCATAGTTCACAGCTCACTGTAACCTTAAACCTTAAACTTCTGAGCTCAAGATATTCTCCCACCTCAGCTTCCCAAGTAGCTAGGACTACAGATGTGTGCCACTAGGCCCAATAGAGTTTCTTCAGTGTTGGGTGTTCTTCATACCCCAGGTGTACATTATAAAGCGTATTTGCCGTGTACTGATTATTGTGCCTTTACTACATTTTTATTATGACTAAATAGTTTAAAGGATTCTTTTTTAAGTATTTGAACAAGATTAAGCGGAAATAAATGTATAATGTCCTGGGAAGGGTAACATGCTAAATCCTTATTTTCTAGGATATAATGTAAATAAATAATATGACAACTAATATTTTTTAAAAAGCAATGCTAATTTTTAGAAATACATGTGTAAATATCTAAACTAATAGTTAAATAATTTCAAATCTTTTAATTCTCTGGAATGCTATAGGAAAGGGGCATGGTGAAACAGGGAGCACATGTTTTTAAATAAAATCTATCTAATATATTTTGACTTTTAATATCAGCAATATGAGAGATTACATATTTAAAAAAATAAGTGCTTTGTTCTCAAAAAACTCAAAATATATAGGGGAATAAATTTGCTTTGTATTTCTTGAAAATAGTTTTCATTATATATTTATTCATTTTCTTCCCTCTATAAAGTGTAAACTACATTAGAGCAGGAACTCTATATGGTTCTTTTGTTTTGTATCTAAAACTCAGAAAGATCTCTAGCATACAACGGCACTTTATAAATACTTGTGAAAATAATACATAAGTAAATGCACTAATGATAGATATCAGCATGTAAATTAAGGGAAAATTCATGCCATGGCAATCTAGGGAAAATGTAGGTTAAAATAATTGAAAAGCAAAGGTTAAGTTTAGAGGCTTAGGTAGAGAATAATCAATGTGGGGCATTGTGAATGTATCCAACCAAAGAATCGATGAACTCACAATTACATGTGTTTTTATCTTCTTGGGCAATCTTGACAATATTGGCCGCATTGACTACTCTTCCTAATTTTTTCATATTTCTATTATTTTATTATCTAAGGCTCAATAATTTCTCAGATTTAATTTGCACAGGCAGTTTTCAGTGACACAAAATAACTTCCCGTCAAAATACCACTGGCACCATGAGATCACTACAGCAACAGATATTTCCCGATTTTTAAAAGTATTTCTATCATTTCATTCACTTCACCAAGTTTACTTTTGCAGAGCCAGTGTGTGAGTCAGATACGGCTATTATGCTAACATTACAATTTTATTAAGCCCCTACTTCCTTCAGCAATTCAACTTTTTCATTACCATTGCATGTGGATTACACTTACATTTGGGATTACATAAAATAATTCTCAAATGAGTAACATAAGTGCAGATATTCACATTCATTAATAAATGCAAAAGTTTAATGATTAAAAGTTGTTCATTAATATTTCTTAAATGATATCCCCAAGGTCTACTAATTATACTTGAATTTATGGACAAAAATCTGCTGTGGGGCAACTAAGCACCAGAAGAACAGCTATTTCAAAATGTTTTTGATAGTAAGCTCTGTGATCAGTCACATACTAAACTGTATGATTTGGCATAATGCAATTTAAATATGAAGTTAGAATTTCATATTTCTATGAAAAGGTCAATAAAATATGGTCAATAAAATATGACATAATGAAAATTATATGCTACTCACCCTGATATTTCCTAATTCCAAATATAGAATCTTAATTTACATTAGCATAACTTCTTTAGATATGATGAAAAATAGTTCATCATATCGTATTTATATTTGGAAAAGTTTGCACTAGAGATAGAAAAAAAACCTGAAAAATAGCTAAACCCATAATAAAGACAAATTTTGTGCCAAAAAGGAACTTGACATAAACACTATATTCTTGAGTTTATGTCTGTGTAATTTAGTCAATTTATTCTAACATATATTTATTAAGCACTCACAAGATTCAGGTCTTACTAAATATATGCCAATCAACAGAAAACAAAGCAAAATAGACTAGACAATCACAATTTTTCCTCCTAGATTTGATGTTTGCAGTTATTGATAACTAACTAGTCAATTTAATTTATTTTATTTTTCCATTACTCTTTTGTCTTGTGTCATGCAATCATCAGATAAATTTTCATAAAAGTTTGTAATTATTTAACAACTTGACCTGGTTTTTAATTATTAGTTAGAAGCTTTAAAAACCTCATCACATATTTTTATATAAATAATCAGAAAATTTTTAAGGACCATGACCTGGTAAGAAATTTTCACTAAAATTTAAGACTTTTTACTAAGTTTAAAGGTTAAATCTTATTTACTCATTAAGTTGTCTTCTAATTTTAACTCATGTCTTCTGCATTTAGTGTGGGATTACCCTACCCTCCTCATCTCAAATTTCCCTGAAACTAAAATGGATGTAAAACACAGATGTCTTCATAGTCATGGATTTAACCAAAATTAAACATAGCTCAGTATTTAGCTTGCATTTATAGGGTAAACAAAATAGACACTCTCTAATACACCTTTTGATTTTCCAACAATTTCACCTGAACCTTTCTTGTCTAGTATACTGTCTTAGTGATCTCCTTCAAATAACTATGCTTCTGACCTGATTAGATTTAATTTTTACATTTCTTTGTCTTTGCTTATTGAGTTTCCTTTCCTGAGTATATTGTTTCCTTACCTTTGCAAGATGCAGCAAATGTGAGAAAATATTCCTTAACCACTCAAGTTTGACATGAATTATTTTTCTAAGGGGCAATTTATGTTCATTAGAACATTATCAATTGTATTAAAAAATTAATTGCATAATCATGGTATGTCTACACATTTTAGATAACTGATTCTTTGAAGCCAGGTTCTGGTTTCATTTATTTAATAAAAATGTGTCATATATCATTTTAGCCCCTTTGAACTTTTTCTGAAACCTATCTCTACCAATTTCTTGACTATAAAACTATCAA
>NW_012102465.1:2153326-2155340 GCF_000951045.1 Mandrillus leucophaeus | reverse complement strand
AGAGTATTCTTACACCTTCCACGTAGTTTTAAGAAAGTTAACATCTTACAAAATCTTGGCACATAATTTCTTAGCTAAAACAAAAAAAATTAACATTGACACTTGTCTATTAACTGCAGACTTTATTAGGATTTCACACATTTTTAAAATTAATGCATCTTTTTCTTTCAGGATACCAACCAGGGTAGCACATTCAATTTAGCCATCAGGTATTTTTAGCCTATGCTGGTTTGTGAGTGTCTCAGACAGTTTTTCCTTGTTTCTTATAATGTTAACAGTTGTAAAAATTACTGATGGAGTATATTTTTAGAATTTCCATCAAGTTTTTGATGTTTTGTCATGATTAGATTTGAATATATTTCAAGAGAACACTACAGCAGAGGTAAAATGGTCTTCTTGTAACTTGATAAAAGGCAAATGACATCAAGTTGAATTATCACTGGTGGGGCTAATCTTGATCACTTGATTAAGATTCTGACAAATTTTGATTTGTTTTTGTTTTTTTCCATACTTTATTCGTTGGAAACTAGTCACTAGATTCAGCCTCCTCTCTAGAGGATAAGAATTAAACTTCGTCTCCTAGAAAAGATAATATCTACATGTATTATTTGGCATTATATATTTTTTTAAAATGTAACCTTTCTAACCCTCACATTTTAAGTGAACATTGGCTCTGTATTTTCTGTAGTTTGAAGTACAAATACTTTATTATGATATAAAATGTTTTCTGTAATCAGGTACTTGCTTGACCGGCTAACTTTATTTCTTATTCCAGAAATTAGGTTCCATAAATTAAATCCAGAAATTACTCACTCTAGTAACCTGTGACGACCAGATACAATTTGTTATGAATGCAGCACAGAAGGGAATGGGGGTGGAGGGAAAGAAGGAGGGAAGGAGAGAGAAAGGAAAGGTGAGAAGAAGGGAGACAGAGAAAAAAGTAATACAAAGGAAACAAATTCCAATTCCGTCTTTTTTGGGAGATAAAAAACTAAAATTTGCAAACAACTCTCATTCGATTTGTTTTCGCCTTCGGTGTCATTTTCTATCTAGTACTCTGCTTTCAGCAAGAATTCCATGTACAAAAATTGCCTTTACTAAAGTGCCATTTACAATGGGATAAGTCAAGTTTACAGAATTGAGCCCAGAGCCTTTTTCATTAGCACTTTTTTTTTTTTAGAATATTTGTAACTTTCACTTTCAAGGCATTTCTGGACCATGCATGGTCTGTGTCAGCATTTTCCTTGTTTCTTTGTAGTATGCATATTTCTGATTATTAACCCGAGGAAAACATTTTATTAGGGTGTCCTTGTATTCAAGCAATTTATTTTTTTGATACCATGAGAGATGTCACTGCCATTGACTCTCCCTCTCACTTATTTTACATTCCTTAAAGTATATACAAATATATCTCTTCTCAGTAATTCTGTAGTAATATTTTGCATTCATGTTTATGGCCAAATGATATTCTTCTATGCAGTTTTATAGTGTACTTTTCAAGATTTTAAAGATTATTCTTTTCATGATTTATTTCCCTGGCTCATCATGTCTCATACTAATTAATCTAATTAATCATTTTGTTTCAGTGGCATTTTAATTGTTTTGAAAACCTATTGCTATATTGGTAGATATATTTTACTTTTTCAGTTAAAAGCTGATACAATTGAATATTCATTTTGTAAAGATGGGTTATAAAATAAAAATCTATATAACATTTGTTTTAAAAGAAAATTTGCATAACATAAATAAAAATGCAGATGTTCAAATGTGCTGTTTCCAATGCTAATTTTCATTAACCCACAAATTTTTCTATAATTTGTGTGAAGCTGCAGTTTATTTTGCATATTCCAAGTTATTCTATTATTATACATTTATGTTGAAAAATGCAAACTCACTGTTCTATCACTTCTAAAGGTATTCATAATAGTTATCCTCAATTTTCATTCACTAGAATCACAAAATAATGTAAGAATTATAATTTTGTATGAATTAGACAATTCTACATATAAAATTA
>NW_012102465.1:2129846-2153276 GCF_000951045.1 Mandrillus leucophaeus | reverse complement strand
TCTGTGTCAGCATTTTCCTTGTTTCTTTGTAGTATGCATATTTCTGATTATTAACCCGAGGAAAACATTTTATTAGGGTGTCCTTGTATTCAAGCAATTTATTTTTTTGATGCCATGAGAGATGTCACTGCCATTGACTCTCCCTCTCACTTATTTTACATTCCTTAAAGTATATACAAATATATCTCTTCTCAGTAATTCTGTAGTAATATTTTGCATTCATGTTTATGGCCAAATGATATTCTTCTATGCAGTTTTATAGTGTACTTTTCAAGATTTTAAAGATTATTCTTTTCATGATTTATTTCCCTGGCTCATCATGTCTCATACTAATTAATCTAATTAATCATTTTGTTTCAGTGGCATTTTAATTGTTTTGAAAACCTATTGCTATATTGGTAGATATATTTTACTTTTTCAGTTAAAAGCTGATACAATTGAATATTCATTTTGTAAAGATGGGTTATAAAATAAAAATCTATATAACATTTGTTTTAAAAGAAAATTTGCATAACATAAATAAAAATGCAGATGTTCAAATGTGCTGTTTCCAATGCTAATTTTCATTAACCCACAAATTTTTCTATAATTTGTGTGAAGCTGCAGTTTATTTTGCATATTCCAAGTTATTCTATTATTATACATTTATGTTGAAAAATGCAAACTCACTGTTCTATCACTTCTAAAGGTATTCATAATAGTTATCCTCAATTTTCATTCACTAGAATCACAAAATAATGTAAGAATTATAATTTTGTATGAATTAGACAATTCTACATATAAAATTAGTAGCACAGGTGTTGATTTACATGTTTATAAAGAGTATTTGAAACTTTAGACAACAGTATATAAGTATTCTAGATGAAATAAATATTTAAATAGAAAGATACTGCGTTTTGCCTAAATTATATTTACCTGGTGAAATGGTGTTTATGAACCTTTAGACTTATAATATCTTTCTCTTTCTCACTCTCTTCTAATAAATTGATATTTATCTAATCTGTCTTTTCATCTACATTAAAATGCACACCATCAGAAAATTCAAAGAGCTATTTTACTTTTGGTGACTACCAGAAAATTGCAAATTTTTCTGAAACTCAATGTCATAGAGTGTGTGACAGTGGCCTCCTGAATAATTTTGCTTAATTGCCAAAAAAAGCCTTAATTCTTAACTCATAATTCTTAGTAACAATGTCACCAATGGCAAGAGTTAAAGAGAAGTATGAGTTATTTTGCTCAACATTATTTTGTGAGACATCTATATTGTTTCATGTGATTTTTTATTTTTGTATAATGTTTCATTATATGAGTATAGTAAATTCTACTACTAATAGAATTTTATTTTGAGTTTGAGACAGTTATGAATAGTGCTTCTCAATATCTTTTCTCATCTTTGATGTATGTGTATGTGCCTTGTGGTGTATATACAAATATGTATTACTTAATAAATTATAGAGTATGTGTAATGTTCAGATTTTGTAGAAGTTATCAAAAATTTCCAGAAAATAATGTTGAGAGAAAAATAATCAGACACAAAAGAATACATACACTATAATTTAATTGATATAATATAAAGTATCAAAACAGAAAGATTAACTCAGTTTTGAATTTTAAGAATTCAGAATTTTATTTATCCTGACGAAGGAAGGTAGTTACTAAAAGTAGGCAGAAAGAGATCTCACGATATTCTGCTAAAAATCTGTCTTTTCATTTGGGTTCTAATTCAGGGGTATATTCATTTTTTTAAAATCTATCAAATTGATAAGTATATGTGCTTTTTTATGATTCTTGCACTTATATATATATATCATAATTAAAATTTTACATTAAAATGAAATATAGCAATTTATTCTGAGAATAGTGAGAACGGTTTCTTAGACAATCCTAGGCTTCTTTTAGCTCTTCCATGTGTCAAAACCACAGATAACATTACTAAAATATTAATCAATGTTTACATGTGTAAAAACAACTAATTGTGTGTTGTACACAGTACAAATGATTCTACAATTTTATACACATTCATTTAACAATATTTATCAAGAAGCAGCTATGTGCTAAATACTAAGATACATATATTGATTAAACACAATATCTTCCATGAAGACAGCCAGGACTAGTCATACACATAAGCCATTCTGGGAATTGCACTTCTGCATTATATCTGCTAAAATCAGAGTGAATATTTATCACAGTTTGCCTGGCATGGCTCTAATATAATCAATTATCATTAAGCAGTTATCATTGGTTTCTCTTTTTTCTTTTTTTTTTTTTTTTTTTTTTTTTGAGACGGACCCTTCCTCTGTCACTCAGGCTGGAGTGCAGTAGCACAATCTTGGCTCACTGCAACCTCCGCCTCCCGGATTCAAGCAATTCTCTGCCTCATCCTCCCGAGTAGCTGGCATTATAGGCGCCTGCCACCATGCCTGGCTAATTTTTTTGTATTTTTAGTAGCGATAGAGTTTCACCATCTTGGCCAGGCTGGTCTTGAACTCCTGACCTCGTGATCTACACGCCTCGGCCTCCCAAAGTGCTGGGATTATAGGAGTGAGCCACCACGCCCGGCCTAGTTTTTCCTTTCAAACTAAAATTAGAAATTCCTATTGCACAATAATTTGTATCGTCAACCTAGATCTAAGTGAGTTTAAAAGTCAAACATGAAATACAGGAAAAATAATTAGAAACGGCTGCAAGTTGGATCGAGTGTTTTTGTATGTGTGCGTGTTTGTATGTGTGTGTGTTTAATTTTGTTTTTGTTTTGATTTGTTGTTTGTCTTGAATCGGTGTAGTGTTAGTGAGAAAAAAATTAGGTTGGGTCTTTGAGGAATACTAAGATACATGCAAGAAAGATTAGAATAAAGTAAAAAGCTGTATCCAAGGGAGTAAAAATTACATGTGATAAACCTCACCACTCTTAGAAGACTGGTTATATTTGAAAAGTGGTAAAGTCAATGAAGGTAGAATAGTTAGTATGCATATGAGGAAGTAATGGAAAATTAAACTGAACATGTACATTGAACTGAACGTGCACATTGTAAGACAACTGTGTGTTACTTCGAGCAATAAGAAGCCACTTACAATTTGTATTAAAAAAAGAACAATCATCATAATCATTTCTTTCTTTGATCTTAATATTGATAAATTTAGCAACTATGGGGACTGTGAGTTGGAATGTGCAGAAAACCGATGTCTATGATCAGGCAATATAAGTGACTCTTACAAAATTCCAAGAAAGAGATTTTGTAATGATTACACGACCTCACAGTGGCAACAGCTTCGGTAAGGAAAATTCCAATTTAAAAGACACTTACAATATAGAATTTATGGGATAAATTCCGTGTCCGACTGATTGGGTGTAGGAAAATGAGGAAAGTCATGTAATAGGGAAGAGATTTCAATAATGGCTGCCGTGTCTAGTTTGGTTGTGTTCCGCAGTAGTGACCAGCAAACTGGTCTCTATATATGTCCTAGGTGCTCAAAATCTTTACATTAATATTTTAAGCTAATCAATTTCCATATATGCAAAATATATTTGTACTATATCCTAAAATGGATATGCTTGAGAATGTACCTTTAGCTCACTTTTCTTCTCCAGTTTTAAGGAGGAAGGAGCGTAACCATCTTGCACACAGTAGGCTGTTACTCTTGCACATTGCCCAGTTTTATGTATTTATTTATTTATTTATTTATCATTATTATTATCATTGTTGTTGAGACAGAATCTCTCACTGTCGCCTGGGCTGGAGTGCATTGGCATGATCTCGGCTTACTGCAGCCTCCCTTCCCGGGTTCAAGCGATTCTCTGGCCTCAGTCTCCCGAATAGCTGGGATTACAGGCGCCCTCCACCACGTCCAGCTAATTTTTTTGTATTTTCAGTAGAGACGGAGTTTCACTGTGTTGGCCAGGCTGGTCTCTAACTACTGTCCTCGTGATCCACCCGGCCTGGCCTCCCAAAGTGCTGGGATTACAGGCCTGAGCCACTGCGCCCTGCCCATATTGCCCAATTTTAAATTGCCTTTGTTACCAACCAAAAGGGAAAGATACAAAGGTTTTCACCTGAATGGGCACTAATACAAATACAAAATAATTTTCAGTTGAAAATTTGCACTACTCTGTGTTCGATAATGTTAAAAGAGGAATAATGGAAGCAATGGGAGTAATAAAGATTTAAAATATGTTTGATGACAAATATTATGTAATTTTGAACATAAAACTTGGAATGAATTGAAAGTATCAAGTGACATTTCTCTAAAAGTTCTTTCTTCATTCTTGTATAATTATTTATGTGAATGTTTTCCATATTTTAAGCTATAAGAAACAAAAGTAGGAATGGAAAACCCAATTCTATCTAGCAATAAGTAAAGCCCATCCATGGACTCACAATTCTAAAAAATAAAGGAGCAGACCCATCTATTTTGTTAAACTATATACTATCAAACATGTACTATATTTAAAATTTGTCAATAAAATTTGTTAGATATTGTTGTTTTGATCCAAAACAAATAAAAAATACTCAATTCAAAACAAAATTGTAATACTTAGATTTTTACAGTTGCAAAATTGTTTTTAAAAATTTAAATTCTCACACTCAATTTTTTAATGCAAAGAAGTATAAAAGGTGAGCAATAAAATAATTTCCAGCATACTATTCATTACATTAAGAAAAAATGTGTCAGTGGAAATTGAAATGGAAATCTCAGTTCAAGATGGAAATAGAATGATCTAAAGTTCTGTGTATTCATTAAGCATGAGATTTTCTTATATTTTAAAAAGGATTATGACAGTAGTCATAATATCTACCACTTCTAAAGTGTTTCCTTTGTTCCAGGAAGTTTTCTAAGTCCTTTACCTTCTAAGTGCTTTGCTTGTATTATTCATTTACTTTCTCACATACCTCTATGAGACATGTTCTATTATTATTCTTACTTTTAAAAAGGAAACTGATACACACAAGGTTTATATTGTCACAGATATTGTTAGAATTGCTAAGTGTAAACCCAGACAGTCTGATCCCATAGTCTTTCCTCCTACCCACTCTGCTGAACGACTGGAGTGTCAAATAAATCTATTTACATTTATTTGAATAAATACAATTTTTGAAACATACTTTTTAAAAGTTCAAAATTTACAGAAATGTCCTGGACAATTATAATTTCCAGTTATTTAAAATTATGCAACATTTTAGTTATTATCCTAAATATATGTAAAGGGGTAATGTTTTCTAAATTATTTATGGCATATACAGGAAGACTCTTTGAATTATTCTGAGGTATAGCGTTATGCCTCAGCATGAGTGATCTAAAATCAGACTGAAAATACAGAATTTGCTATTGAATATACGTGCAGGACTAATCACTTTCTATTTATATGTCTTTTGACAATTGAGTTTTTTAGATAAAAAAATAAGGAAGAAAATAAAAGGAAACTTATTTGTGAGAAAATAACTCAAATTTAGATATATCTGGTCTGAGACCAATACAATGTGCCTCGTAAATTTGGAAACATGGGCCCGGACTTTTGGTGACTGATTCTTTCAAGCAGAATTTAGATATCACTCTGTGAGGATTTCTCTTCTTGACCACTTTAGTCAAAATTAAATTTAAGCTTTCTTCTCATTGTCAACACATCCCTAATGCCTTTTACCCTGAAACATTATTATTCATTTAATCCTTATCTTAAGCAGACTGAGTCCCTTAAGGGCATGAAAGATATCTTGATTCGTGTCTGCAACGCATGGTTCCTCACACAGGCACTATCAGAAATTAACACCTCCGGAATATATGGTAAATTGGTTAATCAGTTTACAAATCCTGTTGAGCTACAAGAGTTAATAACTTTACCCAGTGAAACATTACGGAAGCTAGAAAAAAAAAAAAAAAAAAGAAGCAATGGTTCTACATGAGGAAACCTCATATAGCAATTTAAAGCTTCTGTGTTAAATGCATCAAAAAGTTTCATTTTTTAACAGTAGCACAATTAAAATGTTATCACTTTCTGTTGGTGCCACAACTCTGTTTTCATTTGTAACATGAAAATAATTAAAAAACGGCATTTGACATTTAGTCTTGTATGGGAAAATGGCAACTTGAAAAAGCACGTGGTAATAGGTTACGGAGGCAGTACAGAAATAGGAGCAAACGTGTGACTTCAAATTTATATAATATTCACTGCAAACTCCATGACCTTGGCCAGATTATCTTAATCTCTTCATTTTGGGGCTCATTAACTTTAAACTGGAATTCTAAGAGTACATAGTTCATAAGGAGGGTAAAAGTATTAAGTAAGTTACGTGTAAAAGTGTGGCGCAAGGAGCAGACAGATAATAAATGTTTGTTACCATCTACGAGTTTGAAAATTTGCAAAGAGGAGAAAAGAAATGCTAAACTTTTTTCCAAGTTATATTTCAGCATCTATTGGTGCTCATGTGAGTTAAATGTTTACTCGGTATTAAACAAGCTGAATACCAAGAAATTTCTACATTCCTTTGCTTTGATTTCTTTGCCTTTCAGTGATAAAAGCTGGTGTTTGCAAATCTAAAATGCCAAACTAATAGAATATCTACTAGTATTGAGTAGGTCTTCGGTGTTTTTTAAAGTTTATTGATGGCATACATCCCTTAAATCAGTAAACTGCAGGTATAGGCCTATTTATTTAATAAATATGTATAGATCAGTACTGCACCACTTGGTGAAAATTGAACTTGTTTGGGAAGATTATCCTGCTTTAGAATTGCTGTCCGTACTGGCTCCGTGGACTGTGTCTGCAGCTGCAAACACAGTGGCATGAAAGAATAAAATGTAATTACTTAGTGCGCCATCTACATTGCTCAGGAAGATTAGCGTTTTAAATCAGAGTTTCAGTAATTCATGCATTTACAGTAATTTATGCTGTTGATGAACAACAAAAAGCATCCTTTTACTCTACTATCAATTGGAGAATTGTTATGAACGGGATTTGGTTCCTGAAAAAATATATACTTTTTTATATTAGATTTTAGATGATAGTTTTATTTTGTTATAAACATAGCTAAAACAGCATTTGTTAATTTTTGTCTATTTGTGAAATATTTTTACTCATCCAGTGTTCACTTGAAGTGTAAGGTGAATGTTATGGGGCATAGAATATGTGTTTTCTTCTCACGGAACAGACAAGACCTAGCTTGCATATGCTTTTATAGCCACAGATTCTCTTGGTATATACTAAGGAACTAAATACAGTAAAATTTCTTTTATTCAAAGGATGCTAATTTTGAATTCATCATAATTTAGATATGTAATAGGTTAAACTTCTTTTTTAAATTTTTGTTTTGAAAGGCTGAATAAGGGTCTACACCATTAAACTCTGCAAAATTATGGAAAGACTTTTTTCTAAGAATATTAATGTGGAATATGATTGGAAAGTATATATAAAAGTTGCATAAAAGTTTTTAAACACCTTTCCTTTCTAGATATTTACATAAGAATTAGAAGCAACATTTTTTAATTTTTATAATTATAAAGTTTTACATCGATTGAACAAACATTATGTTAGATGACATGTTCTAACGCTTTATGTGATTGCCATATTTAATCCTCTCCAAAATGGGCTACTTCTTGTCAGGACAATATTTTTATTTATCCTTATTCTCCTCTCCAGGTTTAGCACTTACATTTTCATTTAATGAATATTATTTCTTCTAAGACCTCTCTACCGTGAATATCAGACTGAGAAATTATAAACTTGTGAAAGATCATGTTACAAATAAAAGTTGGAAATTGGGTTTGTCCCAAACAATCTGACCTAAGAGCCTGAACTCTTAAAGACTTATATCTAACAAAATATTTACACCTCTAAGTGCTACTAATTTGTTTCTTCAGTACAATTTCTATTTAGAGTCTAGGAGTTCAAGACTAGTCTGGGCAACATGGCAAGACCCTGTCTCCACAAATAATACAAAAAATTAGCTGGGTGTGATCGTATGCCATAGTCCCAGCTAGTCAGGAGGCTAACGTGAGATCACTTGAGCCCAGGAGGCAGAGGTTGTAGTGAGCCGAGATTGCACCACTGCACTCCAGCCTGGGTGACAGAGGGAGACCTGTTTCAAAAAAAAAAAAAAAGACTAAGGTAGCTCTTTTCTCTTGCTGTGTGACCTTGGGCAAGTTACTTGTTACTTATGCTCTGTTTGCTTACAACAGTACCTACCTGTGGTACATTATAATGAAAACATCCTTTAACCAAACCCTTGGGGAAAGAAGGTGATCCTGAAATGAGGGAATTATTATTTTTGCTCTTCCTATTCTACGTGGTGTTACATTAGGATTTGTTACATATGAAATGCAGAGAAAGTTATCAAACAGTATTCAGGTTCTGCCTATGCAAAATATTTATAGTTACGTGGCAGGACAGTTGTCTCCAAGCTACATTGGTTGTCTTGAGAGATAATCATGCTAATTGCTAGTAGTTTCCCCCATCAGGTCTGAATAATCTAGTCTATATAATTTGTCAAAAAGAATAATCTTACTTTGTCTGTGATAGCTATGCATGCTCTATATTTTAGACATATATGTTTAGAAAAATATTATGGAAAATATGGAAATCTATAAAGAAAATACAGCCTGTCATTTTCATGTCACTTTCAGAGATTGTTTACTAAGCTTACCCAAAAGTTATTTCATATTCTAGGTAATTTTACCTATAATTAATTTTGTGATTCAACATTTGAATAATCTATACATTTACGTGATAACTTGTAGATTTGTGTTCAGTAGAAAAGCTCTCACCAAAGACTTTTTGTTCTGCCTTGTTTTATTTTTGCCCTCTTATAGGACCGATTTTGTATTTAGCGATTGTTCTCCAACAATACTCTTTTTCAAAATAAGAATAAACACCCAGTCTCTTGAAATGTTTTCTTTTTAACCAGTTTCATCATTTCCTATTCCCTTGTTAATTAATGGATTAAATAAAGTCTTTGATATGTATTTATTCATGCATGTATGAGAGTCATGTTTTAACTTTTTAAATACTCTTTTATAAACATGAAATGTAATGTGCCAATGCCCTTTAGTGAAGACTACCAGGTATACACCTGTAGGTAAATGAGTTGGATTTATTATTTATTGCAATAAGGGATAACGCACACCTTGGTTATGTGTGGGACATTTCAATGAGAGAGTGATGATACAAATAACTTAATATGATTTGAGCTGTGTTAGGTAAATTTGGAAGTGTTAAGGAAGCAGGGGTACTGGATTGGATACTGCCAGGAAACAAGTAATTTTATGATTGAGTGTCTTAATGGATCTTATCTAGGAGGAAGGAAAAATAGAATGAAGTTAAAACTATAATTAAAAAGAAGCAACAGTCACTCATATTAGCCAGTATGGAATACATTCCAACTTTTGTTTGTTTTGCACAGTTAACTTGTTTTTGTCTGGGCTTACAAAAGGTTATGAAGTGGTCTGATTTTTTTTTTTTTTTTTTTTTTTTTTGTTTCCAGATGTCAGAGTTGCCCTTCTCTTTTTCAACAGAAACAAAACAATAGCAACAACAAAAACATCATCATCATCATCATCATCATCATCATCCACTCCTTTTTGACCCAGGGATTTGTGGGAAAAAGAAGGAAGAGGACCAGTGTAGTTTCACTGCATATTTCTTTTCTTCCAAAATTTATACATGTTGTTCATGTATCTCTGGCTAATTATTTTTAATGAAATGCAATATTCCTTTCCATAATATTGCAACTTTCTTATACATTCTCTTGCTGATGAACATTTAGATTACCTTATGTTTAATTATTACAAATGATTTGTCTTAAAATTTCTGAGCTATTTCTCCTGTACTCAAATAAAGAGATTTTTTTAGATTGCATATATACCTACTACTAGGTTATAGAGAATGCATGCAGGCTTTCAAATTTACTAGAAATGAAGAAATTACTTAACAAAATGCTTTTATTATTTTGAATCCTATCATTGTAATATTGTAATATAATTTCTATTTATGTTTCATGTTTATTCTACTAATGTTTCATATTACCAGATGCTTGCATGTTTTCATATTACCAGATACTTGCATGTTAAAATCTTAATCTGATGATATCTTAGTGTTTTTCCTATAAAAGTATTTGCAGAAAGTTTCCTTTACCATGTCTAGAGATGAGAAAAAAATGTATAAATAAATGCCCCGCATTCACCTCTGTTTCATAGTTTGAAAGCAGATGACTCATAAGCTATCCCTCTTTCAGCCTTAATTCAAGCTAAACTATTTTTCCCCAAGCCATAAGCCCATGGCCACTCTCTGAAGCAACTTGCACAGCTCAATACAAAATAAACAGCAACTTTGTTTTGATTTTTATTTTGAGAGGGGGAGCAGATTTGTCCTATTTTTGTCCCAAAATAAATAAATATACAACAAATAAAGTAGATCAAAATGTTGTTGAAGCCTAAAGATGTAAGAAATAAAATCACTTGTAATATTATATCCAAAGAATAAAATGTTTAAAACACCTGTTAGCTGATTTTTACATTTTCTCATGAGTAACTATCTGCAATTTATCTTTAAGTAATGAAAATCTTATTAAATTCAGCTTCTTTTGTTTTGCCACAATGTTTTTAAAGGACTTTATCAAAAACTCTTTGCGCTGAGAAAACAAGATAAGCTATTACTGGGTATGATTAAAAGCAGAATACGGTAACTCATTTTGCTTAAGGAGGATGATTTTAAAAGATTGTCTTCTTATGTCATTCATTTACTTTTCTTTGATGCAAAATTTTGTGAAAACGAAAAACTTAAGCTTCTCAATAGAAATAAACTCTGAAAATGGCATCCATAGTTCTATGATGTTTGGGGTAGTTTTTTAAACTTTCAGAATTTTTTCATATAACGTAGAAGCTTCTAACTTTTTAGTAAAGCGTTTAGGGCTCTCCTTGTCTGGCCTCAGAGCCTGCTTCTCAGACCTCAACTCACATATTTTTTCCCCATTCATAAAATGCTCCAGTCACATTCCATGTTGATGAATGGGTTTCCATTTCTCAACTATCACAGTATTTTCTCCAGTACAGGTCCTGTGCATGTATTATATATTTTTCAACTGTTTTTCTATGCAGCTTTTGCCTAACCAGCACCCACCTTTTTAAATTAGGATCTTTGTAAAAATGTTACCACCTCATCAAAATTTTGCCTGCCTTCTCCAGTCAAAGAAGCAGTCACTCTTTCACATGCACCTTAGTTTATGTCTGTCATGGTCTGATGTATTTCATTGATCCTAGGATGTCAATGACAGTAAGAGGCACTGTTATTTTATTAAACACTGAGAAAGAAAAAATTCACTGCCAATTTATAACACAATGCTGTCTTATCACTTAGACGTTGTATTTTTGAAATAGCTTCTTTAGAATTGGTTATAGATTTTTTTCACATATATTACTTCTTTTCTCATTTTTAGATATTGAAATATAATTTATACTGTATGCATGCAATGTTAGTAATGTACATTCCTTAACGAATTGCAGCAATACATACAACTATGTGCAAGTCCATATGTGTGTGAAATATGACAACCAAATCACAATTGCTGCCTAATCAACAGAGATTTAAAACTAGAATCTCTTATAAGATACATTCTCATTTCAGAGAAGAGACAATGTAAGAGAAAATGGAAATTTATGAAACACTGTATGTCCTTATTTGATTTTGTTCATTTTTTGTTTACTTTATATTGTCTGTCTGTCTTTCTCTCACATAATCCAATCAAGAGGAATGGCATTGTCCATTTTGCTCATTACCTGGAGTGCCTAAAAACTCTTAATTATAGCAGAAAATTCATAAATATATTCAAATGAATTTATATAAGCAGTATTTCATTTCACTGGACCATGTTTTTACTTCTAATGATAATTTTGAAAAACATGTATGTCCAAAAATTTATGTCTCTCAACTTCTTCATTTGCAAATTTGTAACACTTAATATAAAAATTGAATATAAACTATTATGAGAAAAAATAAAAATATATGTAACTAAGTCTTTGAAAAAATTAGCTCATCTGCTTCTCAACTATATATAGCTAATCTTACAAAGAAACCAACACATTTAGGATAACAGTAACTGCTATAAAATGTAAACCCTGAACTATCCTTGACTTAACAAAATAAAAGTTTTATTTCTCATCCACATAAAGCTTAACTGGGGACCTCAATGGGAGTGAGTGGAAGACCCAGTTGGTTGGAAGATTTGCTCTCTGCAAATGTAGCCTCCAGAGTCTCTCTGTCAATAATCATCGAGATCACTGCAAAGACAGAGAGAGGGACTGCCCAGGATGTTGTGTAGACTAGGCCCAGAAGAGTTGTTGATCTGTTCTCCCACATTCTAAATGCCAGAACTCATCACAAAACCCCATCTCTAGGCAAACTACATAGGAAAGCAGTCTCTGGCTGGGCTGCACTTTCCTGGAACAACTCAAAAAGGGGAACACAAATACTCAGTGAACAGCTAGCTATATTTGCCACAAAATCATGATAAGTGTCATTGAATTTTTAAGCAAAATAATAAGTATACACTGCAAAACTAATGTATATTGTCTTATAGTTGACACAAATTTTATTAATTTACCTAAAGTCCTCTTTACCATCGGTTATTTTCATCGATTTTTAGAAGCAAAGTTTAGGTCAATTTTTAAACAATAATTTTATATTATAAAATTTTACTTAAATATTTCATTGATTGATACATCATATGTACTATGACATAGATAATACTATCATATGAAATGAGTAATCTCCAGTCTGATTTTATTATAAAAAATGATATGTTCTCTTTTTACTGTACATGAAACAGAAGACAAGGTGACAGAATATTAGGAAGAATCATTCTTTTCAGTCAGGTATTTTCAGCTTCCTTGTGTCCCACTGATCGTTGCAGGTATAGAGATGCTTTTGAATTCCTCCAAAAACTCATATCTGAGTACAAGACAGATCTGTCTGATTCCAAAGCCTGAGCTTTTTTTTACTAAGGTACCATTCTAGAGATAGTTTCTCAAGCATGTTTATTCTCAAGCAATGTATATACATATAATATGTGTGTATGTGTGTGTGTGTGTATGCACATGTTTTTGGTTCAACTGGTGAAAAGTTACTCTTTCACTCTGGTTAGACACAATATAAAATTAAATATGCACACAGGTAGATGTTTAATTTCTTCCTTCCTTCCTTCCTTTCTTTTCCTTTTTCACTCTCTTTCCCTTTGTCCTGTTCTCTATCTCACTCCCTCCTTCCTTTCTCCTTTTCCTTTCTCTGCCATTGACTTTGCTCTCCAATTCTTTCACTTTCTTTCAGCAATGTCTGTTGATATTTATTAGGTATTAGGCACTGAATAGATTCTTCTGTGCTGATAAAATACAAACATTTGTATTTTGCATTTCATATTTTTATTTGAACGCATTTTATATTCTGTATGTCTCATCAAATATGTTTTACACCCCATATTTGTGAGAAGTACACAAAAAGTCCAACGCCATAAGAAAATTACTACAAGATTTCGATCATCATTATTGTCATCATGTGATAATTTACACTCTTCATTTCAATCTTTGATTTAGTCATTGAACACAAAGTCTTTGCATTTATCCTGTTATTTACTATCATGGGTGATTTCAACTTTAACTTTTGCAAGTCATTTGTGTGTGGCAAGATCTTGTTGTTACAGTAATTTGCCTCATGATATGGTTTGCCTTTGTCTCCACGCAAATCTCATCATGAATTGCAGTTCCCTTAATCCCCATGCATCATGGGGTGGACCCAGTGGGAGGTAATTGAATCATCTGGGCGGTTACCACCATGCTGCTGTTCTCACGATAGTGAGTAAGTTTTCACAAGATCTGATGGTTCTATAAGGGGCTTTTCCCCCTGTTGCTTGGCACTTCTCCTTGCTGCTGCCATGTGAAGAAAGATGTGTTTGCTTCTTCTCCTTCTGCCATAATTGTAAGTTACCTGAGGCCTTCCCAGTGTGAAACTATGAGTCAAACCTCATTCCTTTACGAATTACCCAGTTTCAGGTATGTCTTTATTAGCAGCATGAAAATGGACTAATATACCTCAATTCTAAATTATTTTCATCTACTACACCTCAGCGATCCAATTTTTAAGACAATATCCAGAATATTGTTACTAATCCCTTTATGTTATTTTCTATAATATCCTAGTTCATATGTATTATTATTATATATTATTGATTGAACAATCTGAAATCTCAAATTTTGAATAAATGAACTTTGTTTTCTTTTTCTTACTTATACATCCTACATGCCTGCCTCTCTTTCATATGGCAATGGAATTTTCTGTCGTATTTTTATTCAATATTAAGCATTAGAAAATACTATGAACAGAATAATATACCTAAAAACTGGGAAACTGTGTCTACCATAATAAGATTAGTGATAGCGTGCATTATAGAAAAGATGAGTTATCAAAGAGACAAAGGAAAAGAACTCAAAAAAATAAGCCATACACATTACAGTTAAAGATTCTTGGGAACCTATGTTTTAGTCTGATGAGTGTGGCTAGAGATTCCCCCATGTAATCTTAGCTTTCATTTCATTATTATAGATCACTTTAGCCTACTCCAGAACATCACATAATGTCATCATATCTTATGCACTATGTGATCCCTACTTTCTTGTGCTTAGCATGATTTTGAGATTCAGTCATGTCATTTCACATATCACTAGTCTATTTAATCTTAATACTAAGAAAAATCCATTATAAAATGTAGCTATAATGTTGTTTCAATAAATGCTGTCTTGACCCAGTTTTGAGGCACTGGCTAGAGGCTGGTCAGTTCTTTTTGTTGAATAGCTGATTAAGTCCAAACCTCTGACCACCTTCCTTATACCAGGCCACTATACATTTGCCCTAATCGCTCTAGAGTCAGATAACAGAGAGCCAGAGAGAGCCCTTGGACTCCAGAGCCCATTGCAATTGTTCAAACTAGCTAATCCTAAACCTGCTTATTCTGCCTTCCCTGTTCCTTCTCTTGGACATCACAATAAAGACTGCTGTCCACAGTTTCCCTCTCTTTCTCTGCCTCCTAAGAGATCCTAAGTGCTTCCCAAATGACCCTTGAGTGGCATGCTTTCTTCTCCCCAAATAACTATGTACAAAATAGATTGTGAAACTCTTCCCAATTTCTTTCTCTTAATCTGTATCTGGACTCACCATACCTTACCAAAGGTAATGTGATTAACTCACTACAATAATTTATCCATTCATTGCTTCTCGGCCTTTTGGCTAAGATCAAGTGTAATAATTTATCCATTCTTCTGTTGATACATATTTGTTAATTTCAATAGACTATAATCATTATAAATACAATATTTGATTAAAAATTCTTAGCCAGACATGGTGACTCACACCTATAATATCAGTATTTTGGGAGATAAAGACAGAAGGATCGCTAGAGCCCAGGAGTTTGAGACCAGCCTGAGCAACATAGCAAGACCCCATCTCTACAGAAAATTAAAAAATTAGCTGGGCATGGTGGTGTATACCTGTGGTTCCAGCTACTCGGGAGGCTAAGATGGGAGGATTACTTCAGCCTGGGAAATTGAGGCTGCAGTGACTCATGATGGTATCACTGCACTCCAGTGTAGGCTATAGAATGAGACCCTGTCTCAAACAAAAAGAAAAAGAAAAAAAGAAAAGGAAAAAGAGAGAATTGTTTGTGGACATGCACATTCATTGCTCTTGAATAAATACTTGGAGTGGAATGAATGAATTATAAGAAAGCTTTAAACTTAACATTTCAAGTAACTTCCTATTATCCTGTCCTACATGGTACCATGTACACTCCAACCAAGAATTTGCAAATGTTCTGGTGGTTCCATATAATCTATAACATTTGATTTACTCAGCGTTTTTCATTTGAGAGTTCTGTAGTTTATGTAGTGTTATCACAATTTGAGATTAATTTGCATTCCCCATAGGACTACTGATGCAGTGTACTTTTGCTTAATTACTGTCAAGCCTTTTTTCCAGTTGTCTTTTATATTGATTAGTTGCAGGGATTCTCATATATTTTGTATACAAGTTCTTTATCATATATATGTATTGAGAATATTTTCTTTCAGTCTGTACCTTGCCTATTCAGTTTCTTCACAATATCTTTGGATGAACGAAGGCTTTTACTTTTAATTAAATTTAATTTATCTTTTAAAAAAATTGTTATGAACAATTCATGCTTTCTCTACCCTCTCAAACAACTGTTTTCACAATCGAATGTCCTGGGTATAATATATTTTATATTGAAATTTTGTTTAGTTTTAGTTATTACTACTAGATCTTTGATCCATCTAAAATTAATTTTGGTTATTGTGTTATGTATGGGCCAGAGATCACATTTTTACACAAAGTTATTTCGTTCTTCCAGCACATTTATTGAAATCATCTCCCATATTGAATTGCTCTTGTTCCTTTGTTCAAAATTCACTGGCATTATATGCATGTGTTTACTTGTTAATTTTACTCTGTTCAACTGACTTATTTGTGTATATTGAAGTGAATATCACACTATCTTAAAAACTGTTTTTTATAGAAAATGCTATAGTAAAATAAATTATACCTCCAATTTTTTTTTTTTTTTTTTTTGAGGATGTTTTGGCTTTCTAGGAAACTTCACTTTAGAATAAGCTTGTCCATTTCTTAAAACAAAAAAAATCTGCTAAGATATTTATTGGAATTGCCTTGAACCTAGAGATTAATTTGAGGAGAAGTAACATGTTAACATTGAAATTTCTAGACCTTGGAAATACCATACACCTCGATTTACTTAGGTCTTATGAAATTTCTCCCTGGATTTTTATGGTGGTTTGTACCGAAGTACTGTACCTTTTAAAAAATCAAACAACCTTATTCTTTACATCTCTGCTTAAATGTAAGCTTATCTTTCAAGCTTATATATACACATCTCTATTAATAATTGCAATGCCATTATTCTTTACTCCCGTTACTCTATTCCTGGTGATTCTGTAGTACATACACATATTCTAATAAGCTATGAACTTATAAACAAGGTGAATAATCACTGAGGCATGTACTTACCTGAAATCTGTAACAAGACTTTTTTTCTGACTACACATTTTCCGACATTTAATTTGAAACCATCATGTACAGTTTCAAAAAGGATGTTAAGTAAATTTAAGACCCACTATTATAACTGAGTTAAACAAATTCCTAAGTGGTTTTTTATCTGCATCTTTGAACACTTTTAAGATCTGTATCCTAGGAAAAAACATTAAAATGCCATTACATTTCTTCCAGGTTTCAGATACTCTGTTGTCCAACAGATAATGAAAAATAGGCGGGGCGCGGTGACTCACGCCTGTAATCCCAGCACTTTGGAAGGCCGAGGCAGGCGGATCACGAGGTCAGGAGATGGAGACCATCCTGGCTAACACGGTGAAACCCCGTCTCTACTAAAAATACAAAAAATTAGTCGGGCGTGGTGGCGGATGCCTGTAGTCCCAGCTACTCAGGGGGGCTGAGGCAGGAGAATGGCGTAAACCTGGGAGGCGGAGCTTGCAGTGAGCCAAGATCTCGCCACTGCTCTCCAGCCTGGGTGACAGAGCTAGACTCCTCAAAAAATTAAAAAATAATAAATAAAATAAAATAAAATTACTGTTTACACAAACTTATTCTATAATAGAAGATGCTTACAAAAAATAAATGTATTGTCAAATAGGACCTTTGTATTTGTTATAAAAAATATTTTTAAATTTTGAGGCACAGCAGACGAAGCATATTTACATCAGGCTTTGTATAAGAATGTTCATGTTACTATTCTGGATTTATCAATAGACCACATATATGTTACTTGACGATATCAGAATCTATATTTTATAACTATTTGTGATGCATTTAGCATAGTGGCAAATAATACATACCCCCAAAATATTAGATGATTAAAGTTGTTTCACATTTTCATGACACATTGTATTTTTGAATATAAAATATGTCGCCATACTTTGTGATATGGTTTGGCTCTGTGTCTCCACTCAGATCTCACCCTGAATTGTAATAATCCCCACATGTAAAAGGCAGGGACAGGTGGAGATAATTGAATCATGGGGGCAGTTTCCCCCATACTGTTCTAGTGATAGTGAATGAGTCTCAAGAGATCTGATGGTTTTATAAATGGGAGTTCTCCTCCTCAAGCATTCTTGCAGCTGCCATGTTAAGACTGTGCTCCTCATTCGCCTTCTGCTATGATTGGGAGTCCTCCCAAGCAATGTGGAACTGTGAGTCAATTAAACCTCTTTCCTTTATAAATTACCCAGTCTCCAGTATGTCTTTATTAGCAGCATGACAACAGACTAATACACTTTGCAATAAATGTTTAATGTGTGAGGGCTTTTGTTCTTTCATATTTCTTTTAATGACGCTAAGATCTATAGCAATAACAACAAGATTATCATCTAGTGGCAGTCCTAGTGAACTACAGACACATTGTCCCTGCAAACTGGAAAGGCTCTTAGAAACACCAAACTTGGTCATTGTTTATACAAGTGATAGGGACAGGCGGCAGAGAAATTCTAAGCAGAAAAGGTCCCTGGCAAAACCCCACCCTCAAGTTGAAAAGCCTGAAACCACAGCCCAAAGTGAGAACTTATATCCCTGTTTTTCTGCTTGAGTGTTGTCTTTTCCGAAGCCACCCAAGCTCCTCCTCACCCCATCCTGTGCTTATAAAAACCCCAGACTCAGCTGGCAGACGGAACTAAGGCTAGATGTTGGAGAGAAGGGGCTTGACTTCTGAGGGACAGCTTGTTGGCATAAATTTGGGGAAGAATCTGGCCAGAGATCCCCGGACATCAGTTGAAGATTACCTCCCTGCCTCGTTCCCTTTTCGTTCCCCTTCCCACTCAGAGCCTCTTTCGTTGGCAGTAAAATCTACCACATTTACCATTTTTCAATTTATTTGTGTGACCCCATTTTTCCTGGATGCTAGACAAGAACTTGGGAGCCATGAATGTGGATACAAAAGACTGTCAGACTGGCCCTTTGCTTTCACTGGCAGAGGGCAACTGCCTCACACGAAAAGGCAAAGGGCCCACTGAGCTATCAACACTTAAGCTGTCCTTGAATGGCAGAGACACCCTCTGGGGCTTCGGGATTCACTGGCATCTCCACCTGGAAGCTGCTGTGAGGGCTGCATGGAGTTCACTCCTGCCGGCACTGAAGTGTCCAGCTGGTGCCTGCATCCACTCACCAGTGTGCTCCCTCCTGTGATGGATGGAACACAGTGGGTCTGAGCGTGTGGAGTTTGATCCCGCTGGTGCCAAAGTGGCTGGCTGGTTCCGGTGCTTGTTCACCTCAGTTTCTGTGCTCATTCTCTCGTGCATTCCTTCCCATGAGGAGTTGAGCATAGCAGGCTGAGTAAATGAGGCAACCCTGTCACAAGTCCCAGTGAAGGGGTCAGGGAAATATCCTGCTTCACAAGGACTGGATTTGATACACATAATTTAAATCTTTAAAAAGAAGATGTTTTAAAGTAGAAACAGCAGGCATCGTAAGTTACTAATGTAGGATAGCACAACCATTCCATTCACAAAGCAGGCACTTCATAGAGGTTTGTCAAAATTATTTTTTGAAATGTAAATACATACTGCAACATATTGAAGAAGTAAATAGAAGGCAACATTCTGAAAATAAGTCAGATATCAGCCAGGCACAGTGGCTCATGCCTGTAATCCTAGCACTTTGGAAGGCCGAGGCCAGTGGATCACCTGAGGTCAAGAGTTCAGGACCAGCCTGGCCAACATGGTGAAACCCCATCTCTACTGAAAATACAAAAACTTAGCTGGACATGGTGGCAAGCACCTGTAATTCCAGCTAGTCAGGAGGCTGAGACAAGACAATCACTTGAACTCAGGAGGTGGAGGTTGTAGTGAACTGAGATCGTGCCATCACACTCCAGTCTGGGCAATGAGCAAAACTTTGTCTCAAAGTAGTAATAATAATAATAATAATAATAATAATAAATAATAAATAAAAATAAGTCAGACATAATAGAAAGAATGTATATAAGTGCCAACATATTTTGTTAAAGATAAGACATACAGGCTCTAGATTTAGCCAGATTTTTAGAAATCTTAGCTCTACCACTTTGTTTTACTGTAGGATCTTAGGCAAGTTATTTAACCTGAAGTTACTTAATTAGTTATTTAAACTAAACTTTGATATCATGTATTTCTAATTGTAGCAGTGTATGAGGATGATTTGAGATAATGCATGCACTACTTTTACCAGCACGCATCAAGCACTCAATAATGTTATATCTCTATTATCTGTTTAAGACTCTCCTGACGTACTGATTCTGCAAATAATATAGTGATAATAACCATTTTAATATTTACTATACAAATTATTATGAATATATGTTATCGTCTACCTATAAATCCTTAAGAAAATGATCAAAAGAATGTGTTTATTTCATTTAAAAATTGTATGTTATTTTTAGTATTTACTATTACTTATTACATATTATATCAATTACTTAGGATTTATTTATTCAATAATCCTTACTGTCAAATTTACTTAAAGACAACCATAACATCATAAAAGCTAATATAATGCTTTACATAAAAATCAAATGTAGTACATTTTAATTGAATAAAATATTATTAAAGCATAATTTGATTTCTACCAAGCAGGTACATGTTTACATCATTTCAGTTTACATTTTTATTTAAAGTGTTTGCTTAATTCACAATTTGCAGCTATACTTTTAGAAAGGTAAATCTTTTTATTTTTTCTATTTTTAAAATTTGTTTTATTTTTATATTTTGAAACCAGTGATAAACTGATATATCTCAACAGGCAATAACAGATTTGATAAAAACATTGAAGCTGATTTCTAGAAATAGAAAACTTATGCTTTAATAGTGTCCATTAAATTATTATGATTGACTATTACACATTACTGTCAACATGTAATATAAATGTGATTGACATATTAAGATAGAACTGTCATATCTTCATAAGCACAGTCCTGCATTTTTTTGTTTAATAGTGTAGATCTGATTGAAATCATGATTCTTCTTTCATCACTGGAGACTTTTTTCCTAAATTATATTCATTATGAACTAGTCTAAGTAAACGATAAGTGTGCCATTACGTATCTCATGTTCTCACTAGATTGCTGTCTTTAAAATTCACTTCAGGTGGCAGGAACAACAACAAAAAATCGTTCTGATTTTTTAAAAACGAAAAGAGATTTAAAAAGAGAGATCTATACTACTAAGTATAATTATGGAAAAAGAAATGCTAAGTTTCAAATCAGAATATATATAGAATTAGAATTAGCAGAAGAGTTCAGAAAATCAGTAAATTTAAAGGCAGTGATCTCTTAGCTTTTCTTTCTTTTTTTAAATTATACTTTAAATTCTGAGGTACATGTACAGAATGTGCAGGTTTGTTACATAGGTATACACGTGCCATGGTGGTTTGCTGCAACCATCAACCCGTCATCTACATTAGGTGTTTCTCCTAAGGCTTTTTTTAAAGCACCCATTATCCTAGCAACACATTTGCAGTGAAAAAGCAGTTATTTATCCTGAGAACTACTTTCCAAACCACAGTACTAGGAGGTAGGAGATTGAGTTGGGTTCCTGCTACAATATTAATATTAAATTGATCAATCCTGATGAAATCTCTTAACCTCACATTGAATAGCACATATTGGAGATATTCTAAGTTATCTGTTAATTATAAGTTTTCTATACATTATTACATATAAGATGCAGTTCTTTCTTTGATTTAATTGGATTCAATTAAAACAATAAAATTCCATGGATACTGTTTCTGTGTGTACACATGAGAAATGCTGGTATGGATGGTAGCTTTTGCAGATCACACAATATCCACAATGTAAATCTGGAATCTCTTTGAAATTTTAACTGCTTTGAGCCTTTGCAATTCCCACTGCAGAAGACATTCAGATTAACTCAGTCAGATAAATATCAGTTCAATCTAATAGCTTGTGAAAAAACTTATTGTGCAATGATCTCAAACATGGATACAGAGTTAGGAGCAATTTATTTTAACTTAAGAAGGTAGAGGGAGGAAAAGCCACAGCTAAGAATTTATTTTAATATAGAAAGGTTTTACTTTGTCTCAGTATTTTGTGTTAGGCCAAACCTTGTCTTGGCTTCATAACACTGAATAAATTCCTATATTTATTCTTATTTTATACTTTGATACTCACAAGTTTAAGCCTTTTCATATTGCTATGGTTTGAATATATGTATCAGTCCAAAATTTATATGTTGGAACTTAAACTTCAAGAAGATAGTGTTAAGACTTGGGGCCTTTGGGAACTGATTAGGACAGAAGGGTTTCACCCCTCTGAACGGGTTTAGTGGCTTTATAAAAGGGCTTAAGGGAGCAAATTAGTCCCTTTTGCCCTCCAACATATGAAGACATAGAAGTAAGTCACAATGTTTAAAGCAGAGCACTGTCACCAGACACAGAATCTGCTGGCAACTTGATCTTGGACTTCCCAGCCACCAGAACTGAAAAATATATTCCTGTTTTTTTATAAATTACCCAGTCTGAGTTACCTCTGTTATAGACGCAGGAATGAACTAGGACATATATCTACAACATTTTTGAACTTTTTTGAAAACAGAACCTTTATTCTGGAAAGTCAAACCAATATCTGGGGCACAATTAGTCCTAAATACTAACTGCTTGACTAAATACATTGATAAGTGAATGAATATATTGATTAATATTGGAATATTGAACAACGATAATGTGAATCTTTAGGAATTTCTTCACAGTTGCAATGCTTTGCATGGAACTGACACATTCAGAATGATACAAATTTAAAACAGTAAGGTAATGGTATTTATTGTCTATGAACATTTATATATTTAATAACAAAAGCATTTTTTGAGCTATGCCCACCAACTTCAACATAACTTAGTTATATATGGAGACAAAGTAAAGAAGAAGGGATGTTATGTTTTACATTAAATGATTTTGATTAATTTCAGAGCATATTGACAGGAAGAAACATTAATTGCTATCTATCTTATTAGTTAATAAAAATTTTAAGGTAAATATTTGAATAGCATATCTATTAGAAAACTTGATTTAGGAAATTTGAATGAGTATTCCACTTTTTCTTTTAATAAATATTCTCTAGTGAGCAGAGGCATTCTGAATAAACTACTTGATTATTCATTTTTAGAAGAAGGCATTATTGCAACTCAATTGCTAAGGATTGGGGGGTGGGTAGGTAGACAAGACAAGGCTAAACTGAATCTGCTTCTCTCTTATGTATTTTTTATATTCTTTTCTTCTTTTTATCCAGATCTGATAATAATTGAGATAAACTTAATATAAAAAATTTAACAAATTGTTTCTCAAGATATGTGGAACAAAGAAAAGTTTGAGAGACA